>NW_017670802.1:258844-298076 GCF_001879085.1 Nicotiana attenuata
AGTTCATCAGGCAGAAGGTCGGTACGTCTCATACGCCGGGAGACACGATGCTCTGGTATGTTTTCTGTTATAATTAATTATATACCTGTAATTTCGTGCCAAATACGTAGTTTAATTTCTTTACTTTTGTGCAGGCGATTGGATTGCATACCGTCTATCGTATGGGGCAGCAGATGCAGAGTTATGTCCACGATCCTGTGGTCATGCAGGACTACAGTCGTCGATTCATGGATTTGGCTGCCCAGACACTGCAGCGAGCCCGATCGGATCAGCGTTTGGCACACGAGGCTGATTATATTGACCCAGCCACATACCAGCGAGGTCGTAGTATCCCACGAGGTGGTGGTGCCCGACGATCTGCTGGTGCCCGATGAGCTGCTGGTGCCCGACGACCTCGTGCTGCCCGAGGAGGTGGTGTTCAGCAGGGGGGCGATGATGCTCCTGATGATGGTGTTGCTGCTGATATGGCAGGTGGCATGCATGAGACTGACATGCCGTCTTACAGCCTTGGAATTTTTGACACTCCAGTGCCATCACAGATGACCCCATCGGGTCAACTATTGATCACGGGCTCGGATTTTCAAGGAGCGGATTGGGGTAGATATTTCCCTGGCCCGTCTACCACTGATGAGGGTCGACCGACCCGAGATTTATTTAGTGGGCGCCGACTGAGTTATGGCAGCTCTTCACATGCGCAGGTATGAGTTTATTAGTATTGAATTTGAATTTGTTTTTAACTATAACTTATTTATTTTGTTATACGGTCGTGTCCTGTTTGCGAGCATATACCACATTTTCGCGCATAAACTGTATCACTAACATCCATTTGGTTCCGTATACGCGTTCTCTTCTGCACCTGTATTTTACGCAAATAGGACTTGTTACACACCATTTTAAATGGTTCAGGAGGCCGATAATGCTCAGCACCCAGTGGCTGCAACTGACCACTATATGTGTTTAGGTACTTGGAAACACTATATTGTCGATCAACATAGTTGGTTGCACCTAAACCAACTTGTTGAAAGCACTTGATGGCATGTGAGCAAGGCATGTGGTAGATGGACCATTTTCCACAAGAGCATAACTTTGCAGATTCATTTATAGTATGCACATTATTACCCCGATTTTGATGGATAGCGGTGCGAACTTCAAAAACATTTCTTTCATTATCATACTGCAAAAATGAATGCCAATGTGCTCGTCGTCTGTATTTCTCAAATCTCGTCATCGGCACTGGCATAAATTCAACACCCCTTTCCATCAATGACGTTGCAGCCGCAGACCTTTCAACGAACCTCTCCGCCATTTGCTTGAACGACATCCGCACCATGGCTGTGACAGGCAATCCTCTTGCCGACTTCAATAACCCGTTGAAAGACTCTGACAAATTTGTAGTCAGAGTTCCCCATCGTCTGCCACCATCCGCATGCAAAGTTCACTTTTCAGGGTCATGTCGCATTAACCAACGATAGGCTGCCTCGTCTTCTTGCCTGATATATTCCATGTGCCTCCGGAATTTATGTTGTTGGTGGTCTGTTGCTGCCATCCACACCAAATCATGCAGATCCTTATTGGGATATGCCTTTTGGAAATTGGCTTTCAAATGCCTAACACAGTAACGATGGTAGGCATAAGGTTCTTTCCATGCAGGCAAGTTCTCCACAGAACTTAAGATACCACCGTGCCGATCAGATATTAGACAGATACCGGAATGCTGTTTCACAACGTTCTCTTTCATATGGTTCAAAAACAACGTCCACGTCTCTTGGCTTTCATTGGCACAAATAGCAAAAGCTAGAGGAAATATCTGTCCATTAGCATCTACTGCCACGGCTATTAACAGCTTGATATCGTACTTTCCATAGACATGAGTGCCGTCTATGGATATTACGGGGCGACAATGCGAAAAACCATCAATTGCTGGTTTAAACGCCCAGAACACGTAATTTAATATATATTCTGGTTTACCTGCACTTCGCTCAAGCTTCCACTCAACAACCGTCCCGGGGTTAAAATGTTGTAGTGCAGCCATGTACCTAGGCAGATCTGCAAATGACTTATCCCAGTTACCATACACTATTTCAAACGCTCGTTTGCGCCCGAGAAATGCCTTTCTTTTAGTAATGGTATGGCCATGTTCCTGCTGGACTGATGTAATGCACTCTTTGATTTTATACCTTATGGACTGTTCGATGTGTGGAATAAGAACAAGAGAAATCAAGTCAATATCCAAGTTGAAGTGATTCCCGTTGAATGTGTCCATTTCGCATGTGTGGGTGGGAATGTATTTACCCACTTTCCACATACCTGTCTTCTTCTTGGTCGCACGCAACATCCAATTACATGGCCAAAACCACCTGCGGCAAACAACCTTGTATACCGTCGGACTTGACTCCCATACCTGCATCTCATGACACTCTTTTACGTTGTGCATTTTACAAGCCCTGCTTAGGCGCGCTTTATCAGGAAAAAGCATCCCCTTTGCAAGTACCGTTGGTCTAGACTCATCCCACATTGCTGTCCGGATTTCATCAAAATCCCTTGTGAGAGCTTCCACATCCGGCACGGCTGGCAAGTTATCAATGTAAGGAATCTCTCTTGAATGAAACGACACTTCGGACTCATACACTCTTCGTCTAGGGGGGTCTCTCTTCAAATCAGGTCCTTCCTCCTCATCCTCTGCATCACCATCCTCACGAGCAAAGGGTGTCTCATCCCCGGATTCATCCGCATTGTTATCGTAATCACTGTTCTGTTCCTGACTCTGTGCATCTGCTAGGTCCCGATGTAATACATCATTTTCGGGCAATTGAGTGAGTTCAACTTACTCGTTTTCACTGCACAACCAACAAAAATATAAGCTACTAAATTAATAAATAATTTTCATATTTTGTGTAAATCACTTCACTTACAAGTCGTAATGTGATAAAATTTCATGATGGACGTTATCAATTAGGTGATGACTACCGGATGGGCCACTTGTAAAATTCATATCCAGCCGGTAACCCCTATTAAATATGTGAGCGTTAAGACAAATTCAATACAACAAATATATACATAATTAACACAAATGAAAATTAAAATTTACCACTCGTCTTGTGAGTTATGGAAAGCAGGGTTTAAATTATTTTCTCGCTGCTCATTCACCGGCGGTGATAAGTTTAAATCAAAGATAACTCGTTCATCCGGAACTTGTCCGGCAAAAACTGTTCCAGAATAACCCCCCGATGACTAGGGGTTATCTCTACTACGCACAACCTCATTTTTTGGAACGTCTTCGACCTTCACGTACATCTCCAACATTGTGATTACAAGAAAATCCCGACATTCGTCCGGAGTCCTCAAAAAATCACTCAAAGTTTCATCATCGTCGATGTTAAACTCCGAGTAAAAAGCAACCCCTTGCGGAGTGACGGAATAAGGATATCTTCCGGTTACTTTAAATATCACCGAACGTTTCCTCACACTCATTTTTTTGCATAACAACGATATCAATGTATCGTACTCCATTGTCAGTGGCAATTTAACATGACACTTAGCAGGTAAACTGTAGCCCACAGAGTTATTCTCCATCACAACCTCACCACCCCAATATAATGAAACTCTTATCCTACGCTCTTCAGACATTATAAAAAAATGCTGGAGAATTTAACAACAACAGACGTCAAGAGTTAAAAAAAATTTTGAATGCATTTCTATGCGATTCTAACCTCTTTATATAGAAAATGGGGAGCCGGGAAGTTTTTTTTTTTTTTACATATATAGCGCCAAATAAGTTGGCGCTTTATTTTGAATTATTGTACTGGTCAGGAAAAAAAAGATATAACGCCACTATTTCTGGCGCTATATCACTGTCAGTGTATAACGCCAGAAAGAGTGGCGCTATATCACTCACAGTGTATAATGCCAGAAATAGTGGCGCTATATATTAACGGTGTTGTTACCGTTTATATATAGCGCCACTATTTCTGGCGCTATATATATTTTTGTTACTTTTTTTTTACACCTATTTATGTGTTTTGAATCTAAAATAGCAACATTTTGGTTTCGCACTCTCAGCAGTTGCTACTCTTTTATTACTCCTTTGGAGTACAACTCTCCTCTTCTCAGTCTATCCAAGGTGTTTATTAGACACGTAAATTAAAAAATAATAAAATTTTTTAACATGGAAGTAAAATACATCCAAATTATCAAAATTGTCTTTACATCTCCAATTAGATAGGAAGTGGTTGTAATTTTATACATCATTTTATATTTCTCTGAAAAATTGAATATCTTTATTAAATAAGTCTATCAAATCATGTCGACAAAGGTAGAGATAATACAAGAAATATAACAAGATTAAATACATTCTTAAAACAAAAAAGTAAGTAATAGATTAAATACATTTCTAGCATAAAAAATAATATTCTTTTCAGAGACATTGAAAACAAAAAGATGTCACTTAAAATGAGAGGAAGGAATTGATAATAACAGCTAGGAGTAATTTTTTTAATTTTAAATACTAATATTACACTGTCACATTACTTGATGTCTATATTAAGGATAAATCGACAAATATGGTCCCTTAAGTTTGGGTATAGTTTAAAGTGGTCCCTAAAATATGATTTTGAATAGCATTGGTCCTTTAATTTTGGGAAAGGTGAGTACTTTCGTTCTCCTGTAAATAGTTACTAACATATTATGATTGTCGGATTTAACATGAGCTCACATTTGGAGACATAATTTTTGCGTTTTTTTTAACATTATTTTTGGTCTATTTTTGAAGTTTGGTGCAACTTCTTGAGATACAATTTCTATTATTTTCTATTGTTGGTGTCTGGTGCAGTTTTTGATATTCCGATTTATCAAAAGCACTTTAAGTAGAAAAAAATTCATCTCAAATTAAAGAAAGATTCCGCACCTCAACTAATTCAAGTAATTGTTAGTAGGAAAGTCATATCACTAAACATCTGGAATTTGGCGTTCACATGTTCTGTCAAATCTAATAGTATGAGTTTATTAAATAGGACACTCATTTTTGACAAAATTAAAGGACTAAAATTACTTAAAAGTATAATTAAGAGATTATTTTGAATCTACTCCAAACATTAGGGATCACTTTATCATTTGCTCCTATAAGTATTGGCAGTCAGAAAAACAATGATGGAACTCATCTGAGTGACTCCACATGCATTTGCACAAAAGTAGATGATGTCAAAAAGTACCCTTTCTTACTTCTTATATTTTCTTATTTTTCTCCAACTTGTCCCTAGGGTGTTCATGGTTCGGATTGGATCGGTATTTCCTTAAAAGAAACCAAACTAAATAAGTCGATTTTTCAAATAAAACCAAACCAAACCAATTAAGTTGGTTTTTTCTCGATTCGGTTTATGTCGGATTTTGTCGGTTTTTTCGATTATTTATCGGTTTTTTCTTAAATATAAAACATACACTTCCAAACACATATTCCGGCGATCACATTTTTAATGTTAACACTATCAAATCAATTGCCCTTTGAGAATCTATTATTTATCAAGATATATTGATGGTAATTGAATAAAATAGTGATGAATAATTTAAGGACTCAATTAATTATTTTTAACACATAATGGATTCTTACACTTAACAAAAGAAAACTACCAATCAAACTAGAATGTAAAGGTAAAGAACTATATTAAAAGTGCAAACTATTAACATTTACCATTAAATTTTTGAAACTTTCTATAAAAATATACATATATATAGGTGTAATAATAAATTTGAAATAGCTACTCCTATAGTCGGTTTGGTTCGATTTTTTTCTGATTAAAACCAAAACCAAATCAAATTTGATCGGTTTTTAAAATTCAAAATCAAAATCAAACCAAACCAAAAAGTATTGGATTTTTTGATCGATTTGAATTAGTTTTCGGTTTGATTCAATTTTTCGGGTTTTTATGAACAGCAATGCTTGTCCCCTTCATATCCTCCGCACACGGCGCAATTTAGCCGTATCTCCCGCTTAACTCTCACAAGTTCCAATCCAGTCAGGTGTTAACCTGTTTACCCCACTCTACAAACTCTGCAGTTTCTCCAACATCACTTCTCTTCACTTTTCCCTTTTAGCCTTTCCCTTTCATTTCTTTGATAGCTTATCTCATGGCACACAATACCACCCACAGGCGCACTTTAGCAACTTCAGACCATAAGCCTAAAACTTCCATTTCCATGGATCCCACTCTCAAAAAGCAACCTAAACCCAATCCCTTCAACTCCAAGACTTGTCCACCACATCCTTATTATTGTGTTCCCTCCAACACTATAGACAACATCTCCAACCAATTTTCCCAGCTATATGCAAATCATAAAAACCTCAAATCTTCCTTAAAACATCCATCTGGGCATTCATATTCTTCAGATGACAGCCATTTAAAGCTCAAATCTTGGACTGATTCAGCTGCTTTTGATTCTTCATGTACAGCGTTGACCAAGTCAAAGAGCCAACATGGGATCTCTAAGGAAAGAAAATCTGTCAATGAATGTTACAACAAAGACCATGATATTGACAAAGAAATTGTTGTGCAGAAAAAAGAAGTAATCAAGAAAGTTTCTTCCCATAAGGGGAAAGAGTTCCACAAAGAACTGGATGTTAAAAGGGCATTTATCAATTTGTCTAGGAGTCAAGAAAATGAAAGGCTAAAGGGGTTTGAACAAGGGATTGATGAGATAAAAAAGCAATCTTTATTAAGGAGGAAATCATTATGTAGTTCACAGATTGAGTTAGCTGATTTCTACTCTTGTAATGGTGTGAAAGTTGTGTCTGTGGATATGCCACCTTTTATGCAGATTCATGTTGTCAATTGTGCAAGAAAAACTCATGATAGCTTGGAGAAGTTCACCTCTAAAGCACTTGCTCTTACCCTCAAAAAGGTAAAAGAAAAAATTTACTGCTGTAATAATTATGCATTTTTTTGGGTTGTTTTTGATGAATTACTGATTATTGGATGAATGGGTTTCTGATTTATGTTTTCCAGGAGTTTGATGGGGTGTATGGACCAGCATGGCATTGTATAGTAGGGACCAGTTTTGGTTCTTTTGTGACACATTCTGTTGGTGGTTTCATATATTTTTCTATGGATCACAAGCTATATGTACTTCTCTTCAAGACTAGTGTACAAAAAGTAGAATCTAGTTGAAAATTCTTGAGCTGAAGTTCGTTTTAGTACAGAGGAAAATTTTGGTAAAAATGTGTTGTCTACTATGCAATTCTGTTATTAGATTTGCTAAGAAAAATAGGGGTTCATTATCATTGTAATGTTGATAAACAAATGTACAATGGTATAATTCATCCTCTGAGGTTCAGAAAGGTAATGGTAGAGTTAGATCTCTTTATAACAACGCCTCTATATAACAATCATTCACTATAAAATTCAAGTTTTTTTTTAAACTAATTTTTATGTTATACTCCCTCCGTTCGTAACAATCGGACTGTTATAAAGAGGTTTGACCGTAGTATTTTCACAGTTGGAGTGACCAACAATGGTTCACATGCAAACTCTTTTTCTTTTTTCTTTATACTTCTTAGATATCAAGTTATACATTCATATGCAAGTTAAAGATATGCATAACTTCTAATTTTAGAGAAATTAAACTAGTACTCTCTCCAGTTCATAATAAGTGATTTTTTGACTTTTTTTTTTTGTTCAAAATAAGTGATTTTTTCGGATTTTAAGACTGAATTAATTATTTTTTCCCTACATTGCTCTTGGAGTAAATAATGTTGAAATATGTGTTAGGAGTATTTACGTGAAGAGCCGGTAAATGTTAATATGGTCAATTTTATTGTTAATTAATGTTAAAAGATAAGTTTCTTAATATGTATGAAAAGCACCAAAAAATCATTTATTTTAGATCGGAGGGACTATTAAATATTAGATTGAGATGAGTTCAATTGAGCAATATAAATAGCAAGGATTCATATAGTTTATTTCAACTAATTAGGATTCGTTGCAGTGCAACTTATTCCCGGTGTTTGTATGCATTTTCAAGTATTGTAAAAGTCTGATTGACATTACTGACTTCAATATTCTTACCTCGTAAAATAATGACATTATGACTCATCATCTACCCCTAGGACTGGGCAGTACTGAGAAGGTACCGCTTTATTTTTTACTCTCTTCGGTCCAAAATAAATGATTTTTTGGTCCTTTTTTTGTGGTCCAAAATAAGTGATTTTTCCAAATTTTAAGAGAATTAATTATTTTTTTTCCTACGTTGTATTTGGAGTAAATAGTATTGGAATATGTGTTATGAGTGTTTATGTGAGATAGTAAAGGTTAATATGGTCAATTCCATTGCTAATTAATGCTAAAAGGTGGATTTCTTAATCTGTGTGAAAACATAAAAAAAAAACACTTATTTTAGACCGGAGGGAGTATTTTTTTGAGGAAAAGGGAATACTTATATTAATACTAGTATTATTATAAAATATTATAAAGATGTCTTCAAGATACTTAACAATGAAAGTGTAGTCCATTAGATTTCCTTGTGCATTATTGGATAATACAAGGAATCCTAGATTGAACCCATGCTGACGCAGTCGTTTTGCAGCAGTCTTCCTTTTTCGGGGCATTTGCATCTATATCCGCTTTTTGTGTCACGTTTTAACTTGTGCCCGCTTTGCAAAAAAAATTGCAAGCGTACTCGCTTTTTCGCATAACTTCAGCATACGGGGCTGAAGTAGCAAAGGCAATCACGAAAAACTTCAGCATTCTAGTAGACGGGCCCGAAGTAGCAAGTGTGTTGAACCAAGTGTGTTGAAGTTTTTGTTTTGTAACTGGTGAAGTTTTTGTTTTTGTAGTTTTGTAACTGGCGTAGTTAACCTAGATACTAATAACTCCTTTGATTATCCTTCGTGTTGATGAGTACTGTCTTCTCCGGATTGTGCCGTGTCTTCTCATATGAGAAATAAGCTCCTTTTGTTCCATCTGTTTCGCTAAGTTAGGACTCATCTTATGTGAAAAATGTGAATATATGTAATTTTAATTTACATTTAACTGAACTACCTTGAACCACAGAAAAACTTTACAAACTTACAAGAACACCTCAACAACTGAATGAAGATGAAGTCTATGAATGATGATAACAACAATTGCAGCAGCCACAGAAGTAGCAATAATAATAATAGTAATAGTCATAATGATGCTAGTAGTAACTGGTTAGGATTTTCTCTCTCACCCCACATGAAAATGGAGGTTACTTCTTCTGAACCTCAACACCAACATCATCAGTTCAATAATCCTGCTGTTCCATTTGGAAGGATATCCAGTTGTAATGGATACAGTATATTTTCTGCTTAGCTGAGATTCTCGTGTATATGATTCGAGAGAGTTGCAAAGCAAGGAGGAGAAGAAAGGGGACTGAAGTTATTTTAAAAATGAATAAAATTAAAAGTTTTTTAAAAAAATAAGTATAAGTTAAATGGGGGCGACCAAATAGGACGCCCCGTGCAATTTTTACCTTTTTCTTTTGGTCATTAGTAGTATCGTGGGATGGTTGAAATTATTCTACCTCTAAACTGTCTTGACAAATGAGAATATTTTGGTAGAGAGCGATTTTATCTTTTTGTGGCCTTACTCGTACAAATCCATTTTATTGCTTAGTATCTCTAATGGTATAAATCTGAATTAATCTAAATAAGTATTAAATATGGGATGACTTAACTAAAAAGATAAAAAGAATTGTGCCAACTATCCGGAAAACAAAAGAAAAGAGCTGTCAATATGGGCCGAGCCGGGTTAACTGATCCCGGCCCATGTGGACTTTAGTAACTTACCGGCTGGGCTGGGCTAGCCTACCATTTTGATGGGCCTTATTATGATTAGCCTACCCTAGTCCTATGTGGGTCGTCGGCCCCCACAAGCCGGCCCATTATTTTTAAAAATGTAATTTTACATTTTTTCTTTAAATACTAACCTAAAAAAAGTTAAATATTTAAAAGTTAAAAAATATTTTATTGAAAAAATTTCGCAAAACTTAATAACTTACTGTTCCAATACATCACAATAAACACCAAAAAAATAAAAGACACGACTATATTTCATTCACTAAAAGTCAAAAATTAAAACAAACTATTCAAAAGAACGTCCATGATGCTTATGGGATATCTAACACATCATCTTCATCAAGTCTTAACATCTTCACTTTCATCTAAATCTATGCAATATTAATTAGTTAAATATTAAGAATAATTAAATTTAAAAACTAATAATATTCAAATTCACATAAAAAAATATTACCAGTTTGAGTTTGGAAAAAACCGTGCAACCAATTTCGAGTAGTAACAAGTGTTTGGACATTTTCATGATAGATGCAACTTCTGTACTTGGTAAGAACACGCCCATCAATGCTAAATGCTGATTCCGATGCTACAATGTCATATATTTTTTATATTTTATATATTTCAAATAAATATTTTTATTAGGCCCACGGGCCGGTCCAGCCCAGCCTCACGGACCACGGGCTTACTCGGAACGGACTTAAAAATGGGAAAAGTACAGAAATAGCCAATTTAAACACAAACTTACCAACCTCTAGCCCAAAATTAAACACTTACCAAAATTTAGAGATACACACAAGCGTATCAATTTACCACGCATCGGAGAATCACGCTTCCAACAATCACGCATCCGAGAATCACGTTTCCTTTCCTTTTTCAAGCTATCAATTTACCAGATCACGACATTCTCTCCCTCTGTAAATCATAGCATTCTCTCCCAAAAATTCTCCAAAGGATCCAAAGGAGCTCCAAATTTCACTCAAAATCGATCAATTTCACTATATACCTTCAAAATTTCTGTGTAGATACAGCTTTTGCAATTTCTGTGTAGAAGGAACTACGAACTGCAATCAAAATCAATCAAGGAATTAGTGAGTTTTGACCTAATTTCAGCTACTTCAATGGCAAATGTACCAATTTTTATTCAGTATGGTGGCCGATGGAATGTTGACAACAGCTTTGTAGATTATAATGCAGATGCTGTAATAGTTACTCCAAATATAAGTTTTGAAGATTTTGTAGAAGTGATTTCGAAACAACTTATGATAGATACTTCATTGAATGCTATTGAAATCAAATACACTGTCCAAAACGGTTCTCCGCCAATAGTGATACACAATAGTATGGGTGTATGTGTATATCTTGAGCTGAAAAAAAGCTCAGAATTTACAATGTATCCCCTTTGTATAACATCGAGTGAAAAGGATATGGACATGATCAGCTACAATTCCAATTCTACTGTGATTTCCTCAGAATGTGCACAAAGCTCAGTTGTAGAGGAGAGATACAATGGCGATACAATTAAGATGATCGAGTTTGGGGATGGAGAAGACTGGAATGATATAGAATCTGATGAAAATACAATAATAACTGACCCTCGACACATAGATGTAGAAGAAGGTCAAATTTATAAAGACAAGGCAACGATAGTCAAAGTCATAAAGCACTTGGCAGTAAAGAAAAAAATTCAGTTTAAGGTGCATAGATCAAGTGAAAGCAGGTATCAAAATAATTATTGTATAATTATGTATCTCAATGTATATCGTAGTTGATGTTAGAAGCATAATTATGCAGAAAATAAGTTGTTGCTTGTAAGTATATGGTTGTACACTTTTAAGTTGTGGTTGGCACCGTTAGTACTGTATAGTCATTGTATTTTTTTCATCTAGTATTGTTGATGGCAGTGTGTATCACTATATATCATTGTATTTCATATCGCTCTGTTTATTGATGGAAAAGTTTATATCCTGTCGTAGGTACTGCCTAGTATGCATCAACAACAACTGTGATTGGTATTTTAAGTCTTCGAGCCTGAAAAAAGCAAACCTTTTCAAGGTCAGAAATTTTAGCAAAGTGCACTCATGCCCCCTGAAAGACAGATCTTACGCACAACGTCAAGCTACTGAAAAACTCATCGGCAGTCTTCTGATAGACAAGTATAAAGACCCAAAAACAATATACACTCCTAATGACATAATTGGAGACATGAACAAGCAGTATGGTCTTCAAATGACATATATGCAAGCATGGAGATCGAAAGAATATGCAGTTCAAGTACTGAGAGGGAACCCGAGCGAATCATATGAAAAGCTGCCAAGCTACTTTTATATGCTGGTTCTTACAAATCCTATGTCAGTAGTAAGTTTGAAAAAAACAGAGGAAGACTTGTTCATGTATGCTTTCATTGCACTATATCCGTCTATAAAAGGATGGCAGTATTTCAAACCGGTTGTTGTTGTAGATGGAACCTTTCTTAAATTGACATATAGAGGAACATTATTGATAGCATCAACACAAGATCCAGCAGGTAATATCCTACCACTCGCATATGCCATAGTAGATTCAGAGAATAATGCTTCCTGGGAGTGGTTTTTTGCGAGATTCAAGGATGCATTTGGGGAAAGGGAGGGAATGTGCATAGTCTCGGACAGGCATGAAGGCATTGAAAATGCAGCGGCAACATTGTATCCACAAGTACCTCATTGTGTCTGCATATGGCATCTACGGAATAATGTAAAAAAATTACAAAAAAAAAACCATTTGCTTCTCAAAGACATATTCTTTGCTATGGCCAAAGCATACACAGTTGAGAGGTTTGATTACCACATGGCAGAGGTAGAGAAAATTGATAAGAGGGTCAAAGATTACTTAATGAACGTTGGGTATGAAAGATGGTCCAGAGCATATTCCACTGTCAACAGAACATTGACGATGACTTCAAACATTGCGGAGTCGATCAATGCAGCACTCAAGGCTGCTAGGGAACTCCTAGTACTGCCTTTGCTAGACTACATAAGTCAATTGATCGGACGATGGAATGTTACAAACCTAAAGAATGCAGTAGAGTCATTCACTGATCTTGGAAAAAAATATGATACAATGCTGATGGACAATCTTGAATTGTCACATCAGATGAACGTATGACTGGAATCTGTAGATACTTGTGCATAGAATATGATATCATGCCGAATTCACGGATCTGTTATATCTTGAACCCTTTGTGTGATTCTGTTAAGCTAGTGTCCCCCTGCACAAAAGCAAAGACTTTCAATTTAATGTAGCATTTATGCCTACCCTACTGCTGAAATATTAGTTGGTTTGACATGATATTAAGCTATTGTGAATCTTGTAGGCTCTCTAGTATATGTATTTTGAGGGCATTTGCTTTGTCACCACTAATGATAGTTGATAAATTTTGTAGGTGACCCCTTCAACGAGTTACTTATATTCAGTACTTGACAAGGGTAAACAGAGAATGGTGTTCCTAAAAGATCGAACTTGTAACGACCCGGCCGGCCATTTTAAGAATTTATGCCCCAATCTCCTATTAACTGCATTCTCCGTATTTGTTTATGCTATTTTGATTTGCTAGAATGTTTTGTTTTGAATTACGGAGTGTTTTGGGACACTTAGTCCCTAAAAGAGAGCTTAAGTTTTAGAATTTGGACCGTAGTCGGAGCAGGGTGAAGACGGCCTCAAAATGGAATTATGTTGGTTTCGTTAGCCCCGTTGGGTGATTGCGGGTTTAGGAGCGTGTTCGGATTGTATTTTGGAGGTCCGTAGCTTATTTAGGCTTGAAATGCTGAAAGTTGAATTTTTGAAGTTTCCGGTTCAATAGTGAGATTTTGATATCGGGGTCGGAATGGAATTCCGAAAGTTGGAGTAGCTCCGTAGTGTTGAATGTGACGTGCTTGCAAAATTTCAGGTCATTCGGACGATGTTTGATAGACTTTTTGATTGAAAGTGTAATTTGAGAGTTTTTGGAGTTCTTAGGCTTGAATCCGATGTTAAATTGGTGTTTTGATGTTGTTTTGAACGTTTCGAAGGTTGGAACAAGTTTGAATGATGTTTTAGGATTGGTTGGCATGTTTGGTTGAGGTCCCGGGGGCCTCGGGTGAGTTTCGGGTGCTTAACGGAAGTTGAATTGGACTTAGGAAAATTTGATGTTGGCTGAACCTGTCATAACCGCACCTGCGTGAATGGGACTGCAGGTGCGGTGCCGCAGAAGCGGCTTAGGGACCGCAAAATTGGGATTAGCCCGGGCCCCAGAAGCCGCAGGTGCGATGTATTGGACGCACCTGCGGAATCGTAGGTGCGGTAAGTGAGTCGCAGAAGCGGAAGCTGAGTTTTAATGAAATATCGCATGTGCGATTCTTTCAGCAGAAGCGGGACCGCAGGTGCGGTCCCATGGCCGCAGAAGCGGATTTGCTGGGCAGAAATAGGAAATTTCGAGGGTTTGAAATCAAAACTTGGAAAAACGATTTGGAGCTCGGTTGAGAGCGATTTTGGTAGGATTTTGAAGAGGAAATCAGTGGGTAACGATTCCTAATCCCTTTCTAGTTGTAATCCTATAATCTAATCTTAGTTTTGTCATTTAATTTCGGATTAGGGATGAAAAATTGAGGAAAAGTGGAGAAAAGTTCTTAGGCCTAATTTTGGGGTTTGATCTAGATTTTGATGTCGGATTGGAATAATTTTGGTATAAATGAACTCGTGAGAGTATGAGGATTCTGAATTTGTAAGTTTTACCCGATTCCGAGACGTGGGCCCGGGGGGCATTTTGGTCATTTTTCCAAATTTCGCGTATTAGCTTAGAATTAATTAGTTGAATTAGTTACTTGAAGTGTTATTTACATTATGCAGTTACTTTGAATATAATTGGGCCATTTTGAGTCGGATACTCGTGGCAAGAACGTGGTATAGACTTGATTGAGCTGGTTCGAGGTAAGTGCTTGTCTAACCTTGTGTGGGGGCCATTCCCCCTAGGATTTGGTATTGTTGTTATATAAATGCCGTGTACGTGAAGTGACGAGTGCGTACACGTGCTAATTGTTGGAAATCCGTTTTTATAAATAAAGTAACTGTGCTTCTTTCTTCTTGAACATTACTTGTATTTTAAGCCTACTGCGTAGTTTAGAGAAGCATGCTTAAGTGTATTAATTGTCCTATCTGCTTAAACTGTTTATGTGAACTCTGTGCAGCATGTTAGAATAGAAATCTCTGTTTCTTGGTACGGACTTGAATGAAATTTTTGTATTCTTGCCTTGATATTGTTGGGTTTTTATTTTGGGACTACGGATGAGTATTCCGGGAGATCCCCTTCACCTATATTAATTTTGACTGTAGTGCGGGATACCAAGAGATCCCCCGGCACATACATGAGGATACCAAGAGATCCTCGGGATACCAAGAGATCCCCAACACATATATTGAGGATACCAAGAGATCCTCGGGATAACAAGAGATCCCTAGCACACATATTGAGGATACTGAGATCCCCGAGTATTTACGTTTGAGACTACGGGATGGGATCCCGGGAGATCCCCTGGTGATGTTTCTGTGCACTGAGTGTATATTTGTCTCTGAATCCTTCTCATTTTCTGATATTGTTTTGATTATACTGTTGCACCTTACATTGTTTTACTTTGCTTTATATTTTATAACCGATAGGGCCCTCACCTTCCTCGTCACTACCCGACCGAGGTTAGGCTTAGCACTTACTAATTACCGCTGTGGTGTACTCATGCCTTTTCCTGCACATGTTTTTCCCGTGTGCAGATCCAGGTACATTGACTCAGCCATATCGTTAGCCAAGTGAGGCAATCTCTAGAGACTTTGAGGTATATCTACCGCATTCGCAGACCGAGAAGTCCCTATCTACTCTCTTTTAGCTATAGCCCTTTTGTACTTTTCTTTTGTTTAGACACTCTGGAGTTAGAACAATGTAGTTATTCCACAGCTTGTGATTTCATGAGATCCCGGGTTTTGGGAAATGTAGTTTCAGTTTGAGAAGTTTGTGTTGTATATGCCGAGCGACATCTTTAATGTTTTTATTATGTTATTCCGCAGTGTTTGGCTAGTTTTATTCTGTTGTTTCTTTTTCCGCAATTTGTCAGGCTTACCTAGTCGTAGAGACTAGGTGTCGTCACGATAGTTCACGGAGGGCGAACTCGGGTCGTGAAAAGTTGGTATCAGAGCTCTAGGTTCATAGGAGTCATGAATCACAAGCCGGTTTATTAGAGTCTCGCGGATCGGTACGGAGACATCTGTACTTATCTACGAGAGGCTATGTACTGTTAGGAAAATTTCACTTCATTTGATCTCCTTGTCGTGCGAGATTTTTGATATCACAATTCTAAACTTCTGTCTTCTATTCTCTCACAGATGGTGAGGACACGTGCTAGCCGAGATGATCAGGCACCCGCGCCCCTTACTGGAGCCGTCAGAGGCCGGGGCCGGGGTAGAGGCCGAGGACGCGCACGTGGTGCAGCTAGAGCACCCGCGCGAGCTGCCACCGAGGTGCCACCAGCAGTTCCAGCCGGAGTCCAGACACCTCACACGCCTACTGCTACTACTACTCCAGCTCTCCAAGAGACTCTGGCGCAGTTTATGACTATGTACACCACTCTAGCTCAGGCAGGGTTGCTTCCCCTTGCTGCAGCCACATCCCAGGCCGGGGGAGGAGCACAGACTCCTGCCGCCTGCACTCCTGAGCAGTGAGTGCATGCTGAGCAGATCCCAGAGGTTGTACCGGCACAGCCTGTAGCCCCAGCTCAGCTCGAGGAGAGGGCAATAGCTTCAGAGGAGGAGCAGAAGAGGCTTGAGAGGTTCAAGAAGTATCAGCCTCCTACATTCAGTGGACTAGCATCGGATGATGCTCTGCGATTTCTAGAGGAGTGCTACCGTATCCTCTGTACCATGGGTATATCAGGATCGAGCGGGGTTTCCTTCACTACCTTTCAGCTTCGAGGAGCCGCATATCAGTGGTGGCGTGCTTATGAGTTAGACAGTCCGGATGAGGCATCTTCCCTGACTTGGGCTCAATTTTCAGATATGTTCACGAGAGAGTATGTTCGCCAGAGCCTCAGGGACACTTGGCGTGCAGAGTTTGAGCACTTGCGCCAGGGTACTATGACTGTCTCGGAGTATGCTGTCCGTTTCACCGACTTGGCTAGACATGCACCAGCTTTGGTTCCTACTGTTCGCAAGAAGGTTCGTCGATTTATTGAGGGGCTCATTCCCAGCATCAGGTCTAGTATGGCTCGGGAGTTGGAGATGGATATTTCTTATCAGCAGGTGGTGAGTATTGCTAGGAGAGTAGAGGGTATGCATGCTCGGGACAGAGAGGAGAGGGAGGCCAAGAGCTCTCGTGAGTCCGGTCACTATTATGGTGCCCGTGCCCCAGCTTCAGCTCGTCATGGTAGGGATTATATGAGTCGCCCCGTTCATTTAGCTCTTCCAGCAGCCAGTGGTATTCCAGCTCCTCCTAGGCCTCAGGAGCCTTATTATGCACCTCCAGTATCTAGTGCGCCTCCAACACGAGGTGTTTCCAGTGGCCAGTCCAGCAGACCTGGCCCGAGCCAATCACAGTCACCACGTCCTCCCAGAGCTTGTTTTGAGTGCGGTAACACACGCCACGTGGTGAGGGATTGCCTTAGACTTGGGAGGGCTGCACCTCCACAGACTTCTCAGCCACAGCGCGCCGCGTAGAGTTCTCAGGCTATGATCACAGCACCAGTTGCGGCCCTACCTGCTCAGCCAGCTAGAGGTAGTGGTCGGGGAGGTAGAGGTAGTCCTAGAGGGGGAGGCCAGGCCAGATACTATGCCCTTCCTGCCCGTACTGAGGCTGTCGCCTCCGATTTTGTCATCACAGGTACTATCCTGGTCTGTCATAGAGATGCATCGGTTCTGTTCGATCCAGGCTCCACTTATTCTTATGTGTCATCTTATTTTGCCCCGTATTGGGCGTATCTCGGGATTCTTTGAGTTCTCCTATTTATGTTTCTACTCCTGTTAGAGATTCTCTTGTTGTGGACCGCGTTTATCGGTCCTGTTTGATTGCTCTTACTGGTTTTGAGACCAGAGCCGATTTGTTATTGCTCAGAATGGTAGACTTTGATGTTATTCTGGGCATGGACTGGTTGTCGCCCCATTATGCTATTCTTGATTGTCATGCAAAAACCGTGACGCTGGCTATGCCAGGTGTACTGCGAGTAGAGTGGAGGGGTACCTTAGATCATACTTCCAGTAGAGTTATTTCATTCCTTAAGGCTCAGCGTATGGTTGAGAAGGGGTGTGATGCGTATCTAGCTTATGTGAGAGATGTCAGTGTTGATACCCCTACAATTGATTCAGTCCCAGTAGTACGGGATTTCTCTGATGTGTTTCTAGCTGATCTTCCAGGCATGCCGCCCGATAGAGATATTGATTTTGACATTGATCTGTTGTCGGGCACTCAGCCCATTTCTATTCCTCTGTATCGTATGGCTCCTCCTAAGTTGAAGGAGTTGAAGGAGCAGTTACAGAAATTGCTTGATAAGGGTTTCATTCGGCCCAATGTATCACCTTAGGGTGCTCCCGTCCTATTTGTGAAAAAGAAGGATGGTCTATGCGTATGCGTATTGATTATTGCCAGTTGAACAAGGTTACAGTGAACAACTGTTATCCTTTGCCCCGTATTGATGACATGTTTGATCAGTTACAGGGTGCTTGTATGTTTTCTAAGATTGACTTGCGTTCAGGCTATCATCAGTTGAAGATTCGGGAGCCAGATATCTCGAAGACTGCATTCAGGACTCGGTATGGTCATTACGAGTTCCTTGTTATGTCATTTGGGCTGACCAATGCCCCAACAGCATTCATGCATTTGATGCACAGTGTATTCCGGCCATATCTTGACTCATTCGTCATTGTCTGTATTGATGACCTTCTGGTATATTCCCGGAGTCGAGTAGATCATAAGCAGCATCTGAGGGCAGTGCTTCAGACTTTGAGGGAGAAGAAATTATATGCTAAGTTCTCGAAATGTGAGTTTTGGTTAGATTCCGTGGCATTATTGGGTCACGTGGTATCCAGTGAGGGAATAAAGGTGGATCCGAAGAAAGTGGAAGCAGTGTTGAGTTGGCCAAGACCATCCTCAGCTACAGAGATCCGCAGTTTTCTTGGCTTGGCGGGTTATTACCGTCGATTTGTTCAGGGATTTTCATCTATTGTAGCGCCTATGATCAGGCTGACCCAAGGGTGCTCCGTTCCAGTGGACGGAAGAGTGTGAGGAGAGCTTTCAAAAGCTCAAGATAGCTTTGACTACAACCCCAGTTGTGATATTGCCTACTGGTTCGGGGTCTTATACTGTCTATTGTAAGCCTCGAGGGTTGGCCTTGGAGCAATATTGATGCAGGATGGTAGGGTGATTGTCTACGCGTCCAGACAGTTGAAGGTGCATGAGAAGAATTATCCTGTCCATGATCTCGAGTTGGCTGCTATCGTTCACGCCTTGAAGATCTGGCGTCATTATTTGTATGGTGTGCCTTGTGAGATTTATACTGATCACCGGAGTTTGCAGCATCTGTTCAAGCTATCTTAATTTGCGCTAGAGGAGGTGGTTAGAGCTGCTGAAGGACTATGATATCACTATTTTGTATCAACCGGGCAAGGCCAATGTGGTGGCCGATGCTTTGAGTCGCCGGGAGGAGATTTTGGGGAGTTTGGCTTATTTGCCAGCAGTGGAGAGGCCCATGGCGATGGATGTTCAGGCCTTAGCCAGATAGTTTGTGAGATTGGATCTTTCGGAGCCCAGTCGGATCCTTGCTTGTGTGGTTTCTCGGTCTTCTCTATTTGATCGTATTCGGGAGCGTAAGTTTGATGACCCTTATTTGGTTGTCCTCAAGGACAATGTTCTGCATGGCGATGCCAGGGACGTGACTATTGCTGATGACGGGGTATTATGGATGCAGGGTCAGGTTTGTGTACCCAATATTGATGGGCTTCGAGAGTTGATTCTAGAGGAGGCCCATATTTTGCGGTTTTCCATTCATTCGGGTGCCGCGAAGATGTATCGGGACTTGAGGCAACACTATTGGTGGAGGCGGATGGAGAAAGATATAGTTGGGTTTGTATCTCGGTGCCTCAATTGTCAGCAGGTAAAGTATGAGCACCAGAGACCGGGTGGATTGCTTCAACAGATAGAGATTCCAGAGTGGAAGTGGGAGCGTCTTGGGATCAGTTCTTGCCACTGGCGGAGTTTGCCTACAACAACAGTTATCAGTCCAACATTCAGATGGCGCCGTATGAGGCTTTATATGGTAGGCGGTGTAGATCTCCGGTGGGTTGGTTCGAGCCGGGTGAGGCTAGATTATTGGGCACAAACTTGGTTCAGGATGCTTTGGAGAAGGTCAAGGTGATTTAGGATAGACTTCGCACAGCCCAGTCCAGACAGAAGAGTTACGCGGACCAGAAGGTTCGTGATGTTTCCTACATGATTGGAGAGCGGGTCCTGCTTCGGGTTTCGCCTATGAAGGGCGTTATGAGATTTGGGAAGAAAGGGAAGATGAGTCCGAGGTTTATTGGTCCTTTTGAGATATTGAGGCGTGTTGGGGAGGTTGCTTATGGTCTTGCCTTACCTCCTAGCTTGGCAGGAGTTCATCCGGTATTTCATGTTTCGATGCTCCGGAGGTATCACGGTGATCCGTCGCACGTGTTGGATTTCAGTTCAGTCCAGTTGGACAAGGACCTATCTTTCGTTGAAGAGCCAGTGGTGATTTTAGATAGGCAGGTTCGAAAGCTGAGGTCAAAGAACATTGCATTAGTGAAGGTTCAGTGGCGGGGTCAGCCGGTCGAGGAGGAGACTTGGGAGACCGAGCAGGATATGCGCAGCCGTTACCCTCATCTTTTCACTATTTCAGGTATGTCTCTATGCTCGTTCGAGGATGAATGAATGTTTAAGTGTGGGAGGATGTAACGACCCGGCCGGTCGTTTTAAGAATTTACGCCCCGATCCCCTATTAACTGCATTCCCCGTGTTTGTTTCTGCTATTTTGATTTGCCGGGATGTTTTCTTTTGAATTACGAAATATTTTGGGACACTTAGTCCCTAAAAGAGAGCTTAAGTTTTAGAATTTGGACCGTAGTTGGAGCAGGGTAAAGACGGCCTCGGAATGGAATTCCGTTGGTTCCGTTAGCCCCATTGGGTGATTTCGGGTTTAGGAGCGTGTTCGGATTGTGTTTTGGAGGTCCGTAGCTTATTTAGGCTTGAAATGCCGAAAGTTAAATTTTTGAAGTTTCCGGTTCGATAGTGAGATTTTGATATCGGGGTCGGAATGGAATTGCGGAAGTCGGAGTAGCTCCGTAGTGTTGAATGTGACGTGCTTGCAAAATTTCAGGTCATTCGGACGAGGTTTGATAGACTTTTTGATCGAAAGTGTAATTTGAGAGTTTTTGGAGTTGTTAGGCTTGAATCCGATGTTAAATTGGTGTTTTGATGTTGTTTTGAGAGTTCCGAAGGTTGGAACAAGTTTGAATGATGTTTTAGGATTGGTTGGCATGTTTGGTTGAGGTCCCGGGGCCTCGGGTGAGTTTCGGGTGCTTAACGGAAGTTCAATTAGACTTAGGAAAATTTGATGTTGGCTGAACCTGTCATAACCGCACCTGTGTGAATGGGACTGCAGGTGCGGTGCCGCAGAAGCGGCTTAGGGACCGCAAAAGTGGGATTAGCCCAGGCCCCAAAAGCCGCAGGTGCGATGTATTGGACGCACCTGCGGAACCATAGGTGCGGTAAGTGAGTCGCAGAAGCGGAAGCTGAGTTTTAATGAAATATCGCATGTGCGATTCTTTCCGCAGAAGCGGGACCGCAGGTGCGGTCCCATGGCCGCAGAAGCGGATTTGCTGGGCAGAAATAGGAAATTTCAAGGGTTTGATATCAAAACTTGGAAAAACGATTTGGAACTCGGTTGAGGGCGATTTTGGGAGGATTTTGAAGAGGTAATCAGTGGGTAACGATTTCTAATCCCTTTTTTGTTGTAATCCTATAATCTAATCTTAGTTTTGTCATTTAATTTCGGATTGGGCCCGGGGGGCGTTTTGGTCATTTTTCCAAATTTTGCGTATTAGCTTAGAATTAATTAGTTGAATTAGTTACTTGAAGTTTTATTTACATTATGCAATTACTTTGAATAGATTTGGGCCATTTGGAGTCGGATACTCGTGGCAAGAACGTGGTATAGACTTGATTGAGCTGGTTCGAGGTAAGTGGCTTGTCTAACCTTGTGTGGGGGACATTCCCCCTAGGATTTGGTATTGTTGTTATATGAATGCCGTGTACGTGAGGTGACGAGTGCGTACACGTGCTTATTGTTGGTAATCCGTTTTTTATTAAGTGAAGTAACTGTGCTTCTTTCTTCTTGAACATTACTTGTATTTTAAGCCTACTGCGTAGTTTAGGGAAGCATGCTTAAGTGTATTAATTGTCCTATCTGCTTAAACTGTTTATGTGAACTCTGTGCAGCATGTTAGAATAAAATCTCTACTTCTTGGTACGAACTTGAATGAAATTTGTGTATTCTTTCCTTGATATTGTTGTGTTTTTATTTTGGGACTACGGATGAGTATTCCAGGAGATTCCCTGCACATATATTGATTTTGACTGTAGTGCGGGATACCAAGAGATCCCCCGGTACATATATTGAGGATATCAAGATATCCCCAGCATATATATTGAGGATACCAAGAGATCCTCGGGATACCAAGAGATCCCTAGCACGCATATTGAGGATACTGAGAGATCCCCGAGTATTTACGTTTGAGACTACAAGACGGGATCCCGGGAGATCCCCTGGCGATGTTTCTGTGCACTAAGTGTATATTTGTCTCTGATTCCTTCTCATTTTCTGATATTGTTTTGATTATACTGTTTCACCTTACACTGTTTTACTTTGCTTTATATTTTATAACTGGTAGGGCCCTGACCTTCCTCGTCACTACCCGGCCGAGGTTAGGCTTGGCACTTACTGGGTACCGCTGTGGTGTACTCATGCCCTTTCCTGCACATGTTTTTCTCGTTTACAGATCCAGGTACATCGACTCAGCCATATCGTTAGCCAGGCGAGGCGATCTCTAGAGACTTTGAGGTATATCTACCGCGTTCGCAGATCGAGAAGTCCCTATCTACTCTCTTTTAGCTATAGCCCTTCTGTACTTTTCTTTTGTTTAGACACCCTGGAGTTAGAACACTGTAGTTATTCCATAGCTTGTGATTTCATGAGATTCCGGGTTTTGGGAAATGTAGTTTCAGTTTGAGAAGTTTGGATTGTATATGCCGAGCGGCATCTTAAATGTTTTCATTATGTTATTCCGTAGTGTTTGGCTAGTTTTATTCTGTTGTTTCTTTTTCCGTAATTTGTCAGGCTTACCTAGTCGTAGAGACTAGGTGTCGTCACGATAGTTCACGGAGGGCGAACTGGGGTCGTGACAGAACTTCCAGTTGTAGAAGGTTTCAGTTGGATGAGCTGCCATGTGCACATGCTTGGGCAGTATTAAAATACAAATACATTGATCACATTGAGTACTGCTCGGTGTACTACACCAGGTTGTACCTATTGAAGACCTATGAAATTCTAATTTATCCGGTTCCTCATGAAAGCACATGGAAAATTCCTGCAGAAGTTCTAAATGAAAAATTCTTGCCACCAGACGTGACTAAAATAATAGGAAGGCCAAGGAAGGGGAGGTGCAAGCCAATATCTGAAAGGGAACGAAAAAGGTCGATTTCATGTGGACAGTGTGGAGAAGAAGGTCACAACAGGAAAACTTTTAGAAATAATCCAAAGAGAGGATGAAATATGTCAAATTTAGAATTACTTGTTATTTTACTTTATTGAATATCATAGAGATTTAGAAGAATGCAATATATCAAGAACTATATCATTGTAGAATGTCATTTGAATTTTAGATATAAATAAATATTTGACTTATAATTTAAAATCGTGTTGCAAGTGTATATTATACATCTGTTTGATTATAAAGAAGTTGTATCAGCTATGTATCATATATGTATTTCATGTATATCACATTTGTATCATCTATGTATCGCTTGTGTATCACCTATGTATCTCTGTGTATAGGCTCTTACTCATGTCTGTATTTTTGTAGTAACAAAGCTAACTAATGAAAAACAGTCGTAGCAGCTAGAAAACTATGCAAATAGTTTTAGAAATTTGCAAATAAGAGTGGCTTCATCAATACATATTTGAAAACTGTGTATCATATGTGTATCATATGTGTATCATATGTGTATCATATGTGTATCATTCGTGTATCTGCAAGAGACAATGTATCACAAACTACGGTATATTTTCCATATCTTTAATTCACAACACAAAATCAAGGGAGAAAACACCAAAATAAACTAAACCGCAACACTCCAATATTGCACTGAAACTCATTAAACCTTTATAACAGAGCAAACATATCATTTTCCATACAATTCTTAAAAGTATTTATAAAATTCAAACACAAACAAATCTGATCTGTCTTACAACAATGACAACATAACATAACACAATACAAAACGAAATTATAGAGTTCACCCTACAACAATGATAGAAGTAACTACTTCTTCTGCTTTCGTGACTTCTTCTGTCGACCAATAATCTCATCATCACTTTGCGCGTTCAGTTCCATCTTCTTTCTAGCATAATCCCACAAGAGAGCACCAAATCTGCACCGGTGTGCATAGGCATTGAATTGTTTAGGAGGCGTCTTGCCCTCAATGAAATACTCGGCAAATGATGTTGCAAATACACCGGAATCACTGCAAAAATAAAAAGAACAACAACTATCAAACTGCAGAATCTAAAAACAAGACAAATTGTGTTGAAAGAAATTCATACGCTTCGACTTGTTGAGGCAATCCTTCAACCAGTTTTACATCAAAGGGGGTAATCAAGTCTTTAGATTTGTATACACCATTGCGCCAATTGATATCTTTTTTGTTTAAATAGAAATGCGTGTGCACGGAAAAATAAGGCAGCAACACAGAATACTTGGCCATGGTCTTATGAACTTTGGCTCGATGAGCAGCTCCACCGCACATAGAGTCATACACATAAATGCACCTATCCTTGAAGGACATCACAGCCATTATCCAGTGCCATTGTTCTGCAACATTAATTGGCATTAAGACATGCTCGACAATGTGCCATGGAACATTGGCATCCAAGACAAACCCCTGAATATACTCTGCAATGACATGTTTCGGATTGCACACATCACTGTCTCCATCTGTATCAATAAACGCCTGCCACAACTCATTAAGTTTCTGGTCGAAGTACCAATCTGTGGTGGTGAATGTTACAGGTAGGTCTTTGTCATACTTCCCCTTCTTCCTCAGATAGTAGAACAAAACATCAATGTGCTGAAACAAAACATAACAAATAACTAATCACTAAAGGCTCGTAAGCTTTAAGCAGCTACGATTTTCAAACCAAATCACATAAACAAAGGAAAATGAATGCTCGCTGCTATCTCTTGTGCCAGGAAATAGCAATTATAATCTGTTCTAACTTAAGAGGACTGAGTGTTCATGTGTACACTGGCTAAAATTTAAAAAATACTGCAAAAGTAATCTTACATACCGAGTCATCCAAAGGTTGACCATTATATGCCAAAAGTGTAAAAACCATTTTTGTCTTCAACATGAAATATACCAAGATCATAAGCAGGATTGAGTTCACTAACATGCTTCGGGTAAATTTCATTCCTGGTAACATATATACACAAAAGAGTACAGTGATTTGATATAAAATAATTCTATAAGTGACAATATATTAAAATATAAAACTGAAAAAAAAATCAGAAGTTGGAAACATACTTCTTTCTGGACTTCCCTTCTTTGACCCACGCAGCAAAAGCATTCAACAAAGAGTTGTTAACACCAGTTCCGATTTTGCTTTGAAAAGGATGCTTAATAGCATAAATTTGCTTTTTTGCTTTCGCTGCAACAACACCAGTACTGGAACCTGAATCAAACACAGTAATGAACGGAGACTGCACGGCCTTTGCAGGACATCTCTTTCTTTTTTCCATTTGCGGCGATACTTCAGGAAGTAATTCAGTATTGTACAGAACCATCTCCCCTGCCGCGTCATCAACACTTACAGTCGCACAAACAGCACCAGTCCGAGATTCAGGAACCTTTTGTTTATCAGATTCTTCCTCCGTCTCCCCAGGCGCCGCATCAACACTTGCAGTCGCACAAACAGTCACCAGTCAGGGATTCAGCAACCTTTTGTTTCTTAGATTCTTCCTTCGTCTCCCCTGCCACCGCATCTGCAATCTACCAATACCGCCAGCATGTGCTACATCTGGTGTGAAAGTTACTTTAGCAACAAACATTGTCAACTTTCCACTCCAGAAGGTCCTTCCATAGTATTGACACCTAACTGATCTCTGCACCGAGCATAATGTTGCGATGATACTCACTAGTATCTCTTTTGAGAATGCGGAACATCTTTGCCTTCACTTCCACCCGACCTATTTTTTTAAAAAGAATCGAATTATCAAAAAAAACAAAGAAAAGAAAAAGGGAAAAGTGCATAATGCACAACTAAAACACACCTTACAACCATCCATTTCAACATCTTCATTGCCACCCAAACTCCATATTGCTCACAAAATCATTATTGTCTTGACGACCACTGGTGTCTTCCTCTGGATGTCACCACATTTGACTTTGCTTGCACCAAGCTATTTTTAGAAAAGGGATAC
Source organism: Nicotiana attenuata (assembly GCF_001879085.1). Classification (NCBI taxonomy): domain Eukaryota; kingdom Viridiplantae; phylum Streptophyta; class Magnoliopsida; order Solanales; family Solanaceae; genus Nicotiana; species Nicotiana attenuata. The sequence goes on from NW_017670802.1 coordinate 285,402, forward strand.
AGTAAGTTAACTAAAAAATAAAAAAAAATGCACAATGGAAAAGAAACACATACTTGGAATTTATCAACTCAAAGACATCCTTGAATTTATCAGAAACATATTCCATGAAGGAATTTAACTGCTTATGGAGCTACAAGATGAAACAAATAAGAAATAAATAGACTTTGAATATACAATTTGAACAATACTTTCAAAAAAAATATATAAAAAGACCAATACAAACTTTGCTTCACATCAGCTTTTCAACTTCTGCAACTTCCACGGTCATTAATCAACAAGTTGGACACCTGGCACCTTTTTTGGCGCCTTTTTTGGTGGGACAGACTCCTTAATCTGTTTCGGGGGTGAAATCATCGCTATCATCAATAGGAAGTTTTCCCCTGTTACGTGATGTTCAAATATTTTTAGATACTCATCGTAACTTCAACAGGCAAAGTAAATCTCCTTAGCTCTTCAATTGTTGGAGAAATATTTTTAAAACTACAAAGGTAACTTCAGTCCTCTAGATGTATCAAAGATGTATAAAAACTTGTATGTTTGATGTATCATTAATGAATTACAGTGTATTATAAATGATAATCCCATCAAGACATAAAAGATGGTACCTTATTCCCTGTGTTGTTGAAGAAACCAGTAGAGAAGTCCTCACGCGTTGGCCTGTCTGTCATTTCCCAATTCAATATCGTGGTTGTAATGATCTCCAACGCGAACAACAAACTTTTGATCAACTACAATGCAACATTCATAGAACACACCTGTAGTGCAGAGGAAATCCACCAATCCTATAAAACTCAGACTTTTCCCTCAACATGTCCCTCACCGACTTCATTAAAGCTCGAAACGCAATCTTACCTGATGGAAACGACACATACTCCACCACTCTCGACAAGATGGAAATCACGTTTACTTATAAATGTCTTCTGAGCCTGAGTAAGCCATTAGAAATGTATTTATGAAATAAATGATTGAATCTTAACTGCGTCTTCATCAGACTGCCATTTCTTCTTCTTCAAAACAATCAATAAGTGGACTTCTTTGACACCACTTCAAAACCATGAAAAGTAAGTATCCACCAACCTACTGGATCCACTGAATTTACCCTCAACATGTTCATTACCACAACAGTTTTAAACCACTTACAATACCAAATTCTCGAAAGACCAAAACATAAACACATTCGCCATTCTTCACATAAAATTGATCACACTTATCTTGAACCGACTCCCTAAAAATAAAGAATGAATAAAGTTGTGCCTGGATAGCAAACTCGAGGTAAATCAAGGAAATAGCCAAAATATCTTTCCCTAAACATCCGAAGCTGGACATCAGTCAACTTTGATTGTAAAAACCGATACAATGTCCACATTAGTGTATGATGACCAATGAGTAACAGGAAACGGTCACCAACTGGAATAATAGAGCTTCCAAGGCTTAACAAATACATGACATGAATTAAAAACAAACAAATACAAATTAAATCAAGAAATTTTAAAAGAAAGAGTCAACAATAGAAAAAAATTATAACTGAAATTGTATATGTCACGACCCAAATCCCACTAAGGGGCCGTGGTGGCGCCGGACATGGCTGTCAGGCAAGCCATCAAACTACTTAATCAAATTCTCATTTAAAATATTTCCGAAAACACTTCTTTTATACATTTAAAACAAATACATAGTAAGTTCCTCCAAATAAATAATGAAACATTTAACAACCTTTAAAATTTATGAATAAACCCAAATACATCCCAGAACCCGGTGTCACAAGTACATGAGCAATTACTAAGGAATCAAAATAAAGTACAATAACTGTCCGGAGTACAAGTGGACGGAAATGAAATACCATACAATACTCTGAAGGAGACTCTGCTGATTGCGATCGTCTCGATAAATGCAAACTCACCTAAGTCTCCCGTATTAACCATGTCGCTATGCCACTACGCCACTAGCCACATACGAACCTGTGCAACAAAAATGCACAGAAGTGTAGTATGAGTACGAAAACAAACGTGTACCCAATGACTATCCCGTCTAATCTCGAAGAAGTAGAGACGAGATTGGTCGACTTGACACTTACTAGTGGTCCAATAATGATATATTATTAAGGCGAATAATCAAGGATTTATTAAGAATGACAGTAATTTCAAGTAAGTCATGAACAGGTGAAAGTTCCTTTTTTATATTAAAAGTCTCAAGGTTCATAATCCAATAGTTTCCAATTATCTCAAGTCGAGGAGAGCAAATATCAAATCTCAAATAATCTCAAGGCAAGCAATACAAGCATGCGCAAATCATGCCGAGGACGTACGGCCCGCTCCAATAGAAAATAAACTGTGCACTGCCGAGGGTCGAACGACGCGAACCATAGATGCATCTATTACCCCGCTCACGAACTATCCTGCGGCGCGGTCAACATAAAATAAACAAATACCCTGCTCGCGAATCATACATGCGACGCAGGTACACATAGGGATACATGCTCAAATAGCAAATTAAGAATTTATCAGGGAACATTTATCCAAATAAAAGCAAATCTTCTTTTAACAATTTAAGAAAATGAAGATTAATCCTTTTAGCAATTCATTTACTAATTCATTGTAACTTAAGCAATTCAAACTGTCAACAAGTTTACAATTAATCCAAGTATAGCATGCTTTTGGGTCCTAGACTACCCGAACAATAGCATAATAGTAGCTACGTATGGACTCTCGTCACCTCGTGCGTACGTAGCCCCCACAAATAGGAGCACATAACCAACTAACTCACCTATGGGGACAATTCCCTCTTACAAGGTTAGAAAGGAGACTCACCTCGCTCCGAAGATCCATAACCGGCATTCCACGCTCCTCCGAAGACTTAAATCGACGCACAATGCTCCAAAACTAGCCAAGGATTATACAAATCCATTAGTATATGCTCAATTACTCATTACAATCCAATTTATAGCAATTCCTAACCCCGATCGAAAAGTTGACAAAAACGCCCTCGGACCCACGTGCCCGGATTCCGAAATTTCTCGAAGATAAGGTTTACCCATGAACTCACGAACTCAAATATACGATTTTCTCCTAATTCCATACCCAAAATCGTGGTCAAAATCCAAGAATACTAATTTTCTAGGCTTTCTTCAAAATTCCAAAATTTCTACTAATTTACATGATTTTTCCATATTAAAATCTAGATATAATCCAAGTAGTTAACTTGCAATAGGTGGGAATCACTTACCTTGACATGGATGATGAAAATGGAGCTCCCAAATCGCTCCTAGGTCGGCTCCCATGGAGAAAATGAGATGAAATGAGCCAAACCCATTTCGTTACACTTATACACTGCCCAGACGAGTCTTCTTCGCGTTCGCGAGACCCCCGCCGCGTTCGCGAAGAAGAAAATTCCCAAAAATTATTTTTCATACTCTTCTCAGACAGCCTCTAGTATAATGGCCATAACGTTTTGTACATAACTCCAAATTACAAATGGTTTAATGTTTTGGAAACTAGAAACCAAGATCTACAAATTTTGTGTGTTGGTCATCTCCCAATTCCTTATAAATTTTGAGGTATAAGCTGCCAAAGTCATCCTTGTGCAATACAAATTTCTTCTTTATCTTTCCGGACAGCCTATAGTGTACCATCCATAACTTTTGGTAAAAAAATCTAAATTCCAAATGGTTTACATTTTTGAAAACTAGACACAAAGGGCTACAACTTTTATTTTTGGATCCTCTCAAAATTCCTTATAGATTGTGAGATATGAGCCTCCGAAGTCAGACCTGTGCAGCAGAGATTTCCTTCTACGCGAACGCGAAGAACCGAGTCCCTGAGGCCAAATCCTTCTTCGCGAACGCGAGAGGATCCTCGCGAACGCGAAGAACAACACCAGATACCAGCATCAGCTATTTCAAAACAGCCCGAAATGATCCAAAACCACCCCGAAACACACCCGAGGCCCCCGGGGCCCCGTCCAATCACACAAACCAGTCCCATAACATAACACGAACCTGCTCGAGGCCTCAAATCACATCAAACAACATCGAAATCATGAATTGCACCCCAATTCAAGCTTAATGAACTTCAGAACTTCAAATTTCTACATTGGATGTCGAAACCTATCAAATCACGTCCGATTGATCTCAAATTTTGCACACAAGTCACATTCGACATTACGGACCTACTCCAACTTTCGGAATTGGATTCTGACCCTGATATCAAAAAGTCGACTTCCGGTCAAACTCCTCAAAAACCTTCAAATTTCTATTTTTAGCCAAATGATTCCAAAATGACCCACGGACCTCCGAATTCACTTCTGATCACGCTTCCCACTCCAGAATCGCCATACGGAGCTATTCCCAGACTCGGAATCCCAAACGGACATCGATAACACTGAAACACACTTCAAGCCAAACTTATGAAATTTCTTCCAAAATGCTAACTTCCACAATAGGCGCCAGAACGCTCCCGGGTTATCCAAAACCCGATCCGGGCATACTTCCAAGTCCGAAATCATCATACGAACCTGCTGGAACCTTCAGATCCTGATTCCGAGGTCGTTTACTTTGAAATCCAATCTCAGTTAATTCTTTCAACTTTAAGCTTCCGAAATGAGAATTCTCTTTCCAAATCAACTCTGAACTTCCCGAAATTCCATTCCAACAATGCGAACAAGTCATAATACCTGAAATGAAGCTACTCATGGCCTCTGACTGCTAAACGATGCGCTAGAGCTCAAAACGACCGGTCGGGTCGTTACAGTATATACCTTACAAACTTTGTCAGGAATTTTAACTTTTTCTGCCTTCTGAACCTTACTTTTTTTTTGGTTTGACACCCAAATTTACTTCGTCCTCCACGGCACGTTTTCTCTTACCTTGATCAGCATCCATTATAACCCTCCTGCTCTTCTTTTTCTCAGATTGTCCAACAATATACTTTCGAGATTCTAACACTTTAACAATGTCGGAACGATTTTGTCTTCGCATATTTTGTTCATCAATCGATTTCTCAACTAAAACCGGGGATGAATGAGGAGATAAACTCATCGACCTAGTTTCTCTTCTCATGTTGCTCGATTTCTCAATTGAAACCGACTTTGAATAAGGTGATGAACTCATCGAATGAGTTTGTCTTCTCATATTGCTCTGTTTCACAATTGAAACTAGGTTCAATGACAAAATTTAAAAAAAAAAAAAATATATATATATATATATATATATGAACAAAAGGTTACAGAAATTTGTGAAGAAATTAATACAAAAACTCGACCAAAACTTACAAAATCAGTCGCAAAAGCCTAAAGAAAGCAACATCGATTCTACAAAAATACATGCAACCAAAAAAATATACAAAATAAGAGGTTTTCTATTCCAAATTACCTGGAATCAGACGAAAATAACCGAAAATGTATCTTGTTTTGTCGTCAATTTCAAAATTTTTTGTTGAATTTAGGAAAAAATCGCGGAGAGAGAGAGAGAGAGAGATAGAGAAAGAGAGAGAGAAAACTCGGTGTTGTATACGAAAAATAACGGAAACAAAAACTGACATTAATTGAAACTATTTGGGCCAAAAATGACATTTGGGCCTTTTTTAGTAGATATTTTGTTTTGGGCTATTTTTTGTTAGGAAAGTTTGTAGAGTGACAGTTTGGGTAATTTTTCCCTTAAAAATCTTGTTTTTAAATGAGCTCCAAAAATTCTAGCCCAACTCTACTAAATCACCAGTTGGACTGGGATGGTCCAACAGACCAAGCCCATATTGACGGCTCTAATTATATAGAAGCCGATAATCACATGACATGCAGCCAAAGGAGAAGCTCACAAATGAAACTGCGTCTTGACCAAGCCCATATTGACGACTCTAATTATATAGAAGCCGATAATTACATGACATGCAGCCAAAGGAGAAGCTCACAAATGAAACTGCGTCTTGTAAACGCTAAGCAATTTATCGTATGGACTTTTGCTCTTTGCTAAGATAACCTTTCCTTGTCTAGCATATCCTACGTATTATAGAAAGTCTCGGCAAAACGACAGTTTAAAAGTTGAGCTCGGCCCGGGCTCAATTGTTGAGCTCGGCCCCAATTATTGTAAAAAAGTTCTCCTCTAAAATTGCCTCAAATAGTTAGAATTAAAGCATCTGTTGCAGTGAACCTCGAGATACTTGATCAACTAACAATCAAAGGCCTTTAATAGTCTTGAGCTTTTGTGTTTTTTTAATAAATCTTTTAGCTAATATTATTAAGTGATGGGATAGGTTCATTTGCATCTACTATTATTAAAATGTTATTGATTTGCCTGTCCTTCAAAAAGTTTAGAACTGACGCAATTTTGTTTTGATTTTCAATTGAATAGTATATCTAAACTATTTTAATTATAATACTCAAATTTAGATAAAATAACTTAAGCAATATGTTATCTAAGCATATATTTAACTATTCAGGAAAAAAGTCGTTACTCTAGTTGCCTGGTTATCTTAGAAGTAGTGTTGCTATTGTCCCGTGATGGTTAAATAAAATAAATTATGTCAATTCTGACACATAAATTTTTTTAGACAACAAATTATATTGTACGTTATTTTTAATTAAAATTCAAAGTATGTTTGTTTTTCATAAGATGCTTTTGTAAAATCTAATTTATATATGAACTATATGTTAACTCTTAAAAGATAAATTTTATGAACTCATGATTGACCGTTGAAAGTTTGATTTATGAACAAAATGCTTGACATTGTTATATAGTTATCATGTATCTAAGTTAATGCTCAATATATATACTTTTACTACAACTCTGTTAGATGATATTATACATTCTTCATCCGTCATACTATCATTACTCCTTTGTCCTATATAAGTTATAATTATAAGCTACCAAATGATACACTTATGTTTGATTTTACTTGTAATAATTCAACTTACAAATTCAAATACAGAGCTGGTTTTTAAATGGGCTCCACATGGCATGATAGCAGTAAAAGGCGCCAAAATTTCACGGTATAGTCAGATTTTGGACTGGTCAATCAAAAATAACTAGCGTTTACCAAGTCAATGAAAAATAGCCACCGTTTTGCTGCAATAGAGACCGGTCCAGCATAATATACTGGAGTTCGGTGCACTTGTGTATGAACTCCAGTATATTATGCTGGACCGGTATACTTTGCTGGCTCCAGTATAATATACTGGACCATTATTCTTGCTGGAACTCCAGTATATTATGCTGGAGTTCTAGTGTATTTATGCTGGAACTCCATCATGTTATGCTGGAGTTCCAGCATACTATCCTGGAACTCCAGTATAATATGCTGGAGTTCAACTATACTTATGCTGGAACTCCAGCATAATATACTGGAGTATTTTTCGGGTTTTGAACAGTGTTTTCGCTCATATTTATCTTTACATAAAAAGTGGCTAAATTTCGATTACTTTTGAAATTGGGCTATTTTTGAACGACCAGTTGTAAATCTAGCTATTTTTAAAAATCACCCCTAAAAGGCTGCTGCGGCTGCTGGAGCCCAGGTTAGAGTAGGGCTGTTGACAATTGCACTTATGAATGTTCTTGTGGCCCGGCAATTGAGAAGGTGCACATACTATCGCACTTAGTACAACACAACTAAAGCACGAAAATCTAGGAAATAACAAAACTACCCCTGAATGGCAAGCCAGCACGTTGACGGAGAGCTGCTAAACTATACTCGCATCTAGCGCATTGGTAATAATTAATGTTGAATTGCTAACCATTCCTTTTAATAGACAAGCACTTAACAAGCAGAATGAAATACCACGAAACTTATCTATAACAACATTACTAGGAGTATATAACAGTCATTCACTATAAAAGTTAAGTTTTTGAGGAACTAATTTTTATGTTATGTTATAATATATATTCTCTATAACAGCACTTCATTATAATAGCTAAAATAAGAGGTTTGACTGTAGTAAGATCATAGGATATGACATTAAGATCAGCTGGTAACATTTTTTGTACCACATTATTGTTAAAGTATTTGTTAGGAGTATCTGATATCTCTGCTCTATTCAATTTATTTTTCAAATTTTGTTATCAATTCAAGGTTATATTAAAGTGGGATGTAATATTCAACTTACTTTTTGTTCTCTTATATATTCTCTCCTTTTATTTTATATGAAGTGTTTAACTGAGCTTGGAAAAGAAAAAACGACTTTTAAATTTGTAGTTTTAAATTTTTTATAATATTTATATGGTTATAAAATCATTTGATTAGGGATAAAATGAAACATCTAAAGCTAATTTTTAAAAATAATACTAAAAAGAAATTAGTGTCACATTTAATGAAATTAAATGAAGAAGTAACTAACTAAAGATCTTTCAAATGCGCATAAATATGAAATTGAAGTAATAATACGATTGATACAAATGAATAATGTCCAAAAATATTAAAGATATTTACAGCAACAAGATGTCGCTTTGTCCTGGTTAAAGGCGTGTGTCTACTAGGTGTATGGGGTTTTCCCCATGGAAGTTAGAATCTCTCAGGCAACAATTTTTTTTCTTTCTTTTTCTTGCTTTTTCCCTCTGCTTTTTTCCCCTTCTTTTTCCTATTGACGGCTGAGAATGTATAAAGAGAAGGAATAAATGTGTATATATATATATCCATGTTTCGATATGCTAGTATGTACACATTTATTTTTAGGCAAGTGTGAAGATATTGTAATTATGTTATTGTCATTTTTTCGTTCTCAAGAGACTATTTTTATTATGTAGGAGTATAAAGTAGAACGAGATAATAAAGATTAATAGAAACATGGGCTTCAGTTCAAGCTTAATGTCAACACTCGTTCGGTTGCTACAGAAAAATGTGTATAATGCATATATGATATATATAGTACAAATATTTTGGAAAATGAAATTTGAATTAGTATAAATACCTCCAGGGGGAATGTCTCAACAAATCAATTTGACTCATATTGAGAACATAGCAAGCTGATGTGTAGTAGTTAGTTAGTTAGCTAATGAGTTGGTTATTTATGTTAAAAATAAGCTTAGTCAGTTAGAGTAGTAGTTAGCTGATATGTGTATATATATGAAGTACACCTCATTACTGTAGTATGCAGAAGAAATGAGAAATCCCTTAGATTTCTCTCCAAGTCTTCTTCAGTTCTTCTTCTCTCTATTACTCTATCAATTTCACTCTCGTCCATTGATAAATTTGACATGGTATCAGAGCCTATTACTCGAATCTAAATCGCCCAATTGTGTGTTTGATTAGTTCGAGTTCAACTGCTCAAGTTCTGTATCTACAGGTGAAGCTCAACAATGGCGGAAATTGAAAATGAAGTTCCTGAGAAGCTAAGTCACAATCATCCTCTGTTCCTAAATTCAAATGATAATTCTGGAGCAATTTTGATCTCACTACAACTACGAGGTCTGGAGAATTACTCGGTGTGGGGTCGAGCAATGAGAATCGCCATTTTAGGGCGAAATAAGCTAGGGTTTATAGACGGTACTTATAAGCGAGGAAATTATGGTCCAAATCTGATGGATCTATGGGAGAGATGTAACGCCATAGTGCTATCGTGGAATGAACTGTGTATCGCCTGAATTACTCAATGAAATTGTTTACTCCTCAAATGCGAGTGTTGTGTGGAATGATCTAAAAGAGAGGTTCGACAAGGTTGATCTCTCTAAGATTCATAAGGACATTGCTACAATTAATCAAGGTACTAGCTCAATCTCTTCCTATTTGTCAAAATTGTGTCTACTGTGGGCTGAGTTTGATAGTCTAGCTCCAATCCCTGGGTGTGATTGTGAGAAATCGCGTGAATTTGTTGTGTTCATGGAAAGGTTGAAACTTCTGCAGTTCCTTATGGGGATAAATGGGTCTTATGAGCAAGCTAGAAGTTAGCTGCTCATGATGATACCAGCTCCCTTTGTTAACAAGGCTTGCTCTATGATAATGGAAAGGGAAAGCCAGAGGGCAATTGCACATACAGGTGTGCCTATAGAGAATCCTGATGTTACTGCTCTTGTATCTGCTAGAGGTGGATTCCATCAGAAACCTAGGAAAATTTTTAACCTCACCTGTGACTACTGCAACTACAAAGGGCATACCAGAGAGAACTACTTTAAACTGAATGGTTATCCTGCTGATTTCAAGCACAAGAAGAAGGGAAGCTCATTTCCTACAGCTAACTTTTCAGGAAATAATGGTGGTTCTGGAACTAATACTGGATCACAGATGCATACTATTGGCAGTCAGGGTCCCTTTTCAGCAGCTAATTTTGCAGGTAACAACAGTGGAGGAAACCATAGTGATAGTGGCAAGACTCAGTTGATAACACCACTTGTCTCAGCACCCTACTTTACTCCAGAATAGTACCAACAAAGTTTACAGATGCTTGGTAAAGGGAATGAAGAAACAGGCTCTGCTTAACCAACAGCAGCAGTTATATTTTCATTCCTATCCAGTATAATTGATTATAAGTGGATAATTGATACTGGAGCTACTAATCACATGGTAGTAAATTCTAGTTTGTTGAATAAATTGGACAAAGAGTCTAGTCTAAAAGGTGGAAAGGTGCATCTACCAATTGGTAATGTGGTGTCAACTTCAAACACAGGGACATCTAGTATATTCAGGGATCAGGAATTACAAAATGTGTTGCACATTCCTGACTTCAAGTTTAACCTTTTGTCTGTGTCAAAGTTGACAAAGGAACTGAAATGCTGTGTGGCATTTTTCCCTGACTTTTGACTCTTCCAGGACCACTTCAGTGGGCAGGTGAGGGGGGTTGGTAGAGAAGACTGTGGGCTGTACTATCTGAAGCCAACTCCTACACAAGTTCAACTACCAGCACAATTATAACTACAAAAGTCTAACCTAGAAGTTTGCTATTCTATGTCGCTAATGTGCTACTATCTGTATGGCATAATCGACTAGGTCATGCTCCTTCAGATATACTTAGAAAAATAGAGTCCTTGAAATAGTATAAACTAGATAAAAATCATCATTGCATTGTATGTCCACGTGGAAAACATTCAAAACTCTCATTTTCTATCAGCACTACTAGTTCAAATAAACCTTTCCAGCTAGTACATTGTGATGTATGTGGTCCCTATAGAGTACCTACACATGATGGTAAGAGATACTTTCTAACACTAGTGGATGATTTCTCCAGGTATACTTGGATATTCTAGTTGAATAATAAAACTGAAACCTTTGTTATTGTGAAGTAGTTTCTAGCTTTAGTAAAGAATATGTTCTATTCTAATGTTCAGATCTTGAGAATAGACAATGGCTGTGAATTTTTAACGCTCAATTTGATGAGTTGATTAAGGAAAATGGTATTGTACACTAGATCTCCTGTGTCTATACACCTCAGCAGAATGGTGTAGTAGAGAGGAAGCATAGATCAATTTCGAATGTAGCAGGTCTCTAAGGTTTCAAGGAGCTGTGCCTTTGAGGTTTTGGGGAGAATGTGTTGCTACAGTTGTTTATCTACTCAATAGGTTACCCTCTGTTATCTTACAGTATAAATCATCTTTTGAAATGTTGCATTCATATCCTCCTAATCTTTGCCATTTGAGAACCTTTGGTTTTCTTGTCTATGCATCAAATCCTAGTGTTACTGATAAAATGTCACCAAGAGCCATTCTTGCTGCCTTGATAAGGTATTCTTCTACTCAAAAAGGGTACAAACTCTATGACCTACATGCTAGATCATTCTTTGTTTGTAGAAATGTAGTCTTCAGAGAAGACTTGTTTCCTTTCAAACACTTCACGCCCTCTACTCTACCTTTGTTTCCAGTGCTAGAACTTTCCCTGATCTACCAAGAAATTTTCCAAACACAACACCTAACGACATAACAATTCCTCCACCCACTCAAGAAGACTTGGTCACAGAAAGCCCTTCATCTCCAATTCCTTCCATAGCTGTGGATCACTCTATATGCCCAACTCCACCTAATAGCACAATTGTTGAAGATTCTGTCATTAGTTCATTACCTATCACTAAGCAACAACAACCTGAAGCACTTAGAAAATCCTCTAGAACTGTAAAACAACCTTTGTGGATGCAGGATTTTATCACTACCAAAAAATCCAACTGTGCCTATCCTCTATTATCTTATGTATGATATGAACATCTGACTCCCTCCTATAAGGCTGCCTTAAACTCCTACTCCTCTATTGTGGAGCCCTCCAGTTACAAAGAAGCAGTTGCAGATCCAAAGTGGATTGCAGCCATGAAATTGTAGATTGCAGCACTAGAAGAAAATAACACCTGGAGCATTGTGGACCTTCCTAAGGGAAAAACTCCCATTGGGTGCAAATGGGTGTTTAAGGTTAACCATAAATCTTCAGGAGAAGTGGAGAGGTATAAGACACAATTGGTGGCTTAGGGTTATAGTCAAATGGGTGTTTAAGGTTAACCATAAATCTTCAGGAGAAGTGGAGAGGTATAAGACACAATTGGTGGCTTAGGGTTATAGTCAACAAGCAGGGTTGGACTATAAAGAAACCTTTTCGCCAGTAGCTAAAATGGTTACTATTAGATCAGTAGTGGTTGTGGCAGCTTCAAGACATTGGTTCATCTATCAAATGGATGTTCACAATGCTTTCTTACAAGGAGATCTGTTAGAAAAGGTTTACATGACCATTCCAGATGGGTTTGCTAGGACGGGGGGGGGGTGGTGGGGGACGGGGGACGGGACAA
>NW_017670802.1:298096-342254 GCF_001879085.1 Nicotiana attenuata
GGGGGAGGGGGGGGCGGGGGACCAAACAAGTCTACAAACTACAAAAATTACTGTATGGTCTGAAACAAGCACCAAGAAAGTAGAATCTCAAGCTGACTGAAGCTCTGCAGCAGTTGGGCTTTGTTCAAAGTCACTTTGACTACTCACTTTTCACACAGAAGATAGGAGGTGACATAGTTGTGATCCTAATATACGTGGATGACTTGATCATTACAGGAAGCAACAATGATCTATTAGTCAAAACCAGAGAAGACCTTCAGAAAAAGTTCGAGATGAAAGACCTAGGGGAACTAAAATTCTTCTTAGGCATTGAATTTTCCAGGTCAAACAGAGGAATACATATGTATCAAAGGAAGTATTCTTTGGAGTTGATCTCTGAACTTGGATTAGGAGGATCAAAGATAGCTAGTACTCCTTTGGAGTGCAATCAAAAACTTACTTCAATCGAGTATGATGGAACATCTAACAAAGGTGCAGGTCATGAATATCCTATACTAAATGATGCTGGAGAATATCAAAGGCTTGTAGGGAGACTTTTGTACTTGACAATGACTAGGCCAGATATCTCATTTGGAGTACAGGTGTTGAGTCAGTATATGCATACCCCCAAACAATCACACATGGAAGCTGCTCTAAGGATTGTTAGATATCTGAAACCATCACCAGGTCTGGGACTCCTAATGCCATCAACAAAGACTAAACATCTACAAGCATTCTGTGACTCTGATTGGGGCTCTTGCCTGCAGACCAGGAGATCTGTCACAGGCTATCTTGTAAAATTTGGAGAGGCCTTGGTGTCATGGAAGTCAAAGAAACAAGAAACTGTATCCAGAAGTTCAGCTGAAGATGAATTCAGAAGCATGACATCCTATGTGGCTGAAGTTGCATGGCTAATAGGTTTGTTAAGGGAACTTGGAATTGAACTGCACCAGCCTGTTGATCTATTTTGTGATAGCAAAACTGCTATCCAAATAGCAGCAAATCCTATATTTCATGAACGAACCAAACACATAGACATCGATTATCACTTTATGAGAGAAAAACTGAGCCAAGGAGTAATTACAACTCATCATCTCTCAACAAGGATCAACTAGCAGATTTGCTGACTAAGAGCATTGGGAAAGCACAGCACAAAGTCTTGTTGAATTAACTTGGAATTGAAAATATATTCAAAGCATCAGCTTGAGGGGGAGTGTTGAGAGCATAGCAAGCTGACGTGTAGTAGTTAGTTAGTTAGCTAATGAGTTGGTTATTATTTGTTAAAAGTGAGCTTAGTCAGTTAGAGTAGTAGTTAGTTGATATGTGTGTATATATATATGAGGTACACCTCATTACTGTAGTATGCAGAAGAAAGGAGAATCCCTTAGATTTCTCTGCAAGTTTTCTTTAGTTCTTCTTCTCTCTATTACTCTATCAATTTCACTCTCGTTCATTGATAAATTTGACAGCTCAAAACTATGATAATTGAGCCATAGCTTTTTCATGCTCCTATATGAATCTTCACTATTCATATCGCTCTATTTAAATCGTTCTTGTCTAATATTATACAAAATAATCTCTCTCACGTTAAAAGTTACGTACATTTTATACATGCCAACATGCATATAAGTTTGTGACAAGGCTAAGAAACTCCTAACCAATGTGGAAAATTTTACCTCCTATAGCAAAGGTATACATCCTATTTATTACAAACCAAAATTATTTTAAATATTATTTTCTATAGATACCTTTTATATTTTATAGAAAAATAGGTATTTATGGCATATACTACCATTGAAGCATGAAATACGCTATTTATGTTTTTCCTCTCTCTTTCTTTCAATTAGCACACAATTCTCTCTTAGAATTTTTCTTCTTTCTCTCTCTCTTTCTTCTCTCTCTCTTCTAGCAAAATAGGCCGAATCCTCTAGGGTTACTGCAATTGAATATTTGGAGGTGTGGATGAGAAGGAAGACAACGGTCGCTCGTTGTTAGATCAAGTAGCTAGAATCTTCTCGTCTATAAACCGCTTCATGAAAGTGATTTCAAGATAGAACGTGCCTTCACCTTATAACAGAGAGGCATAATGCTGAGCAATCGACTAATTGCAATGCAGTCAACACAAGGTGTCTTTTGCAATACGCTCCGTCTATCTATAATCACATACATTCAACACAAGGAGTCTTGGCCGGAAAACGCCATCTCCGACGAACTTTCTTCTCTTCTTTGCTATTTAGTCACATACAATGATATAAATACATTATATTCTATACAAATTCACTCAAACACATTGTATTTTTGTATAATATATTTTTTGCTTGTATTTATGTATATCGAAGGTCTATATTATTTCAGTACAGCTGAATACACATGTATTCATGCATACTGTACATACAGTATGCATGAATACATGATATAAACAATGAAATACACTGAATGCAAATACTAAAATAGAACAGAATATAAAAAGTGAATATATTTAATTTTAAAATACAGTGAAATATAGTAAAATACACTGAATATAAATAAATATAGTGAATACAACCAATGAAATACTGAATACAGCAGTGATAACATGTATTAAGAATAACTAAAATACTGTTAATATAAATACATTTGAATACGCTAAATATAAAATAGTGAATACAATAAATACAAACATTGAATCTATTACAGTAAAAAAAAATTGAATCACACTAAACACAAAAGTTAAATACAATAGTTATATACAACTGAAAAATTATTTTAATTAATTGGGTTGATAATGAGGCATGTTAGAATTGATTTTGTTGAGTTCTATTAGGAGTGTATCACGCTAATTGATATTATTTCCGTTATTAAACAGCTGGACAGATCTATTTTTAAGGTGATTGTCGTTACTGTATTCATGAATACATGGTGCGAATACATGTGAATACATGCGCGTACAGTTGGACTGCCCTGATTTTTAGGCACTTTTTGCTACTGTATTCATGAATACAGCAGCGCGAATACAGCGAACCGTAACAACTGAATAGTAGCTATAGGAAGTAATTATGTATATGGTAGTTAATAGCCACTAAACAATAGTGGTTTCTAAAAATTCCTCTTAATTGTATGGACCCAAACTATTTTAACAACTTGAGCTTGTTTGGATGGTTGTTACCTATTGTATTATATCGTATTGTTACTTTAGATACAATATTTATTTTGATTGTATCGTTAAATCCGTTGTTATATAATAATGCAAATGTGATGACCCGACAGGTCGTCTTATGAATTAAAATCAAATTCTGTGTTCCGAAAAGCTATTACATTGAAAGTTGATAAAAATAAGGATTTTTGCTTAAAAACTTCATTTGAGTTGACTTTGGTCAATATCTTTGGTAAACAGACCCGGATTCGTGTTTTTACTGTCCTGGTGGGTCCATATCAAAATATGGGACCTAGTCGTATGCCCGTAATCGAAATCAGAGATCCCTAGCTCGAGTTATGAATTTTTGTTGAAAATTGAGAGTCTGAAAATTTAATGGTTTTTAAGAAATTTTTAATGTTTGATCTTGTAGGTACCGGGTTCGTATTTTAGTTTCGGAGCCCGGTACAGCTTCAATATAATATTTAATACTTGATTGTGAAATTTTATGAAAAACGGAATTGGTTTGACGTGATTCGGACGTCCGGTTGAGAAAATAGAAATTTCAAAGTGTTATTGAGAATTTCATTCGATTTGGTGCCAAATTCGTGGTTCTAGGTTTGATCGCGCGAGCAAGTTCGTATGATATTTTAAGACTTGTGTGCATTTTTGGTTTGGAGCCCCGAGGGCTCGGGTGAGTTTCGGATAGGCTACAGAGTGATTTGAACTTGGAAAATTTTGCTATTGTAACTGAGCAGGTTGCAGGCCTCTGATCTCGCATCTGCGAGATCAGGCATCGCAATTGCGACCTTTGAGGGGTCCGCATTTGCGAGCTAATTTCGCATTTGCAAGGAGAAGCTGGGCCAGCAGTGTTCGCAATTGCGAACTTCCCTTCGCATTTGTGAAGGAAGTGTGGGAACAGCAAGGATCGCAATTGCGATTAATTGGTCGCAATTGCGTATGGTCAGGCTGGCATTTGCGAGACTTTCTTCGCATTTGCGATGAAAGCAGGAATGGGGAGACCTTCGCATTTGCGATAGGTTCTACGCATTTGCGCGACTCGCATTTGCGAACCTCTGGTCGCAAATGCGACACCTGCAACTGATCAAAATGACTTTTGGATGGGATTTTTCATTCATTCTTCAAATTTTCAAAACCTAAAACACAAGAGGCGATTTTCCAAAGACTTATTCTTCCCCAAATCATAGGTAAGTGAATCTTAACTAGTTTCTTTCAATTTTTCACTTTATTTTACAAGATTTCAACCTAGAATCTAAGGTTTCATGGTGGAATTGGGGATTTTTGGGTAGAAACTAGGGATTTTGAAATTTGGGGATTTAGCCTCAAATTGAGGTCGGATTCCAAAACCAATTGTATATCCGGGCTCGGGGTAAATGGGTAATCGGGTTTTGGTCCAAATTTTGGGTTTAGACCCAGCGGGCCCAGGTGTTGACTTTTTTTGACTTTTTCAATAATGACCTGAATTGAGTCCTTTGTTATCGTGGGTGATTCCTAAGGCTTATTTTGAAATGTTTGGTTGGTAATTTGCTAGATATTGTTTGTTCGAAGGCATGTTTGAAAGGCAAAGTTGTGATTGAGCTTTGAGTGGCTTTGGGTTCGAGGTAAGTGGCTTGCCTAATCTTGTGGGGGGGAACTCCCCTTAGGATTTGGTATTGTTTGATATATGAGCGGCGTGTACGTGAGGTGACGAGTACGTACACGGGCTATTTGTTGTAAAATCCCATTTTTTTCACTAAGTCATAAACATGTTTTCTCTTGTTTGAATTACATTAGCATATGTACTATCCTGTATAGATTAGAAAAGCATGCCTACGTGTTTTAACTGCCTATTTGAACTCTGTGCAGCATATTTAGTGATATTACCTGGTTTTCTTGGTTTGAACTTAATCCAAACTGTAGCTTCTCTTGATGTGATTGTTAATTATATTGGTTGAGTTGCATATTTACTTTGGGACTATGGAATGGTATTCTAGGAGATCCCCCTGTACTGCATATTTACTTTGGGACTACGGAACGATATTCCGGGAGATCTCCAAGCACTGCATATTTACTTTGGGACTTCGAAACGGTATTCCGAGAGATCCCCCTGTTGCTATTACTGTGTTATGAGCTATTGGTTTCCATTGAGTTCTATTCCTGCTAGACTTCCGTATTTATTTTTACTGTAATATTTCCTTCTGTATTGTCTCATTATATTTATACCAGTAGTCCCTGACCTGATCTCGTCACTACTCGACCGAGGTTAGGCTTAGCACTTACCGGGTACCGTTGTGTACTCATGCCCTTTCCTGCACATATTTTCCGTGTGCAGATCCAGGTACTAGTTATCAGCCTCGAGTCTAGCTATGTGGTTGCTGCTTCAGGAGACTTCAAGGTACATCTGCCCGCACCCGCAGACATCGGAGTCCCTTTTTATCCCTATGTTCATTTTCTTCTTTTCCGTAGAAATGATGTATAGAACAGCTAGAACTTCTTAGAAGCTTGTGACATTGCGACATTCCGGGTTTTGGGAAAGGCGATTATTGTATTGCCGAGTGGCATCGTTTCTATTTATTAATTATATATGTTAGCAGTTATTCTTGTGTTTTCATTTCATTTCCGCAATATTAGGCTTACCTAGTCATAGAGACTAGGTGCCGTCACGACAGTTCACGGAGGGGGGAAATTGGATCGTGACAAGTTGGTATCAGAGCTCTAGGTTCATAGGAGTCGTGAGTCATAAGTCGGTTTATTAGAGTCTCGCGGATCGGTACGGAGACATCTGTACTTATCTTCGTGAGGCTATGGAACTGTTAGGAAAATTCCACTTCATTTGATTCCTTGTCGTGCGAGATTATTGACTTCAAAATTCTAAACTTCTATCAACTATTCTCTCACAAATGGTGAGGACACGTGCTACCGGAGATGACCAGGCACCCGCGCCCCTTGGTGGAGCTGCCCGAGGCCAGGGTAGAGGCCGAGGACGTGCACGTGGTGTAGCCAAAGCGCCCGTACGAGCTGCTGGAGAGGAGCCACCAGTAGCTCCAGTCGGAGCACGGGCACCTGATACGCCTACTACTACTACTCCAACTCTTTAGGAGACCCTTGTCCAGTTCATGAGCATGTACAACACTCTAGCTCAGGCGAGGTTGATTCCCCTTGCTGCAACCACATCTCAGGACGGGGGAGGAGCACAAACTCCCTCCGCCGGCACTCCCAAGCGGCGGGTTCAGGTTGATCAGATCCTAGAGGTTATACTGGTACCGCCTGTAGCCCAGTTCAGCCCGGGGGTAGGGCAGCAGCTTCAAAGGAGGAGGAGCATAGGCTTGAGAGGTACAAGAAGTACGACCCTCCTACATTTAGTGGTCTTGCATCAGAGGATGCTCAGGATTTCTGGAGGAGTGCCACAGTATCCTCTGCACTAGCAGAGTCGAGTGGGGTTTCTTTCACTGCCTTCCAGTTTCGAGGGACAGCCTATCAGTCGTGGCGTACTTATGAAATACAGAGTCCGGCTGAGGCAGCTTCTCCTACATGGAATCAGTTCTCGGATATGTTTTTGAGAGAGTATGTCCCTCAGAGCCTCAGGGACGCATGGCGCGCGGAGTTTGAGTAGTTGCGCTAGGGTACCATGACTGTTTCAGAGTATGCCATCCGTTTCAGTGACTTGGCTAGACATGCACCGGCCTTGGTTTCTACAGTTCGAGAGAGGGTTCGCCAGTTCATTGAGGAGCTCATTCCCAGTATCAAGACTAGTATGGCTCGGGAGTTAGAGATGGATATCGCATATCAACAGGTGGTGAGTATTGCTAGGAGAGTAGAGGGTATGCTTGCTCGGGATAAGGAGGAGAGAGAGACCAAGAGGTCTCGAGAGTCGGGATATTATTCTGGTGCCCGTGCCCCAGCTGCAGTTCGTCATGGAAGGGGTTATATGAGCCGCCCCGTTCATTCAGCTCTTCTAGCAGCCAGTGGTATTCCATATCCTCCTAGACCTCAGGAGCCTTATTATGTCCCCCAGTATCTAGTGTACCTCTTGCACGGGGTGCTTTCAGTGGTCAGTCTAGCAGACCTGGTCCGAGTCTGCCACAACCGCCACGTCCTCCCAGAGCTTGTTTTGAGTGTGGCGACACCCACCATATGGTGAGGGATTGCCCCAAACTTAGGAGGGGTGCACCTCCACAGACTTCTCAACCACAGCATGCTCCACAGGGTTCCCAGGCTATGATTACAGCACCAGCTGCCACTCCACCTGCTCAGCCAGCTAGAGGTGGAGGTCGGAGAGGTAGAGGCCGCCCTAGAGGGGGAGGCCAGGCCAGATACTATGTCCTTCATGCTCGTACAGAGGTTGTTGCTTCCGATTCTGTCATTATAGGTGTTGTTCCAGTCTGTCATAGAGATGCATCGGTTCTATTCGATCTAGGCTCCACTTATTCTTATGTGTCCTCTTATTTTGCCCCGCATTTGGGCGTATCTCAGGATTCTTTGAGTTCTCCTGTTTATGTGTCTACTCCTGTGGGAGATTCTCTTGTGGTTGACATTGTGTATCGGTCGTGTTTGACTACTCTTAGTGGTTTTGAGACCAGAGCTGATTTGTTATTGCTCAGCATGGTAGATTTTGATGTTATCTTGGGCATGGACTGGTTGTCGCCCCATTTTTCTATTCTTGATTTTTATGCCAAAACTGTGACGCTGGTATGCCAGGTCTACCGCGATTAGAATGGAGGGGTATCTTAGATTACACTCCCAATAGAGTCATTTCCTTTCTTAAAGCTCAGCGAATGGTTGAGAAGGGGTGTGACGCGTATCTAGCCTATGTGAGAGATGTCAGTATTGATACCCTTACAGTTGATTCAGTCCCAGTAGTGAGGGATTTCCCTGATGTGTTTCCAGATGATCTTCCGGGCATCCCTCCTAATAGAGATATTGATTTTGGCATTGATTTGTTGCCGGGCACTCAGCCCATCTCTATTCCTCCTTATCGTATGGCCCCTCCTGAGTTGAAGGAGTTGAAGGAACAGTTACAGGAATTGCTTGATAAGGGTTTCATTTGGCCCAGTGTGTCACCTTGGGGTGCTCATATCTTGTTTGTGAAGAAAAAGGATGGTTCTATGTGTATGTGCATTGATTATCGCCAGTTGAACAAAGTTACAATGAAGAACCGACATCCTTTGCCTCGTATTGATGACCTATTTTATCAGTTACAGGGTGCCCGAGTGTTTTCCAAGATTGATTTGCGTTTAGGTTATCATCAGTTGAAGATTCGGGAGCTAGATATCCCGAAGACTACTTTCAGGACTCGGTATGGTCATTACGAGTTCCTTGTCATGTCATTTGGGCTGACCAACGCCCCACCTACATTTATGCATTTTGGCCTTATCTTGATACATTCGTCATTGTCTTTATTGGCGGCATCCTGGTTTACTCCCGGAGTCGGGAGGATCATGAGCAGTACCTAAGGACAGTGCTTCAAACCTTGAGAGAAAAGAAATTATATGCAAAGTTCTCAAAATTTGAGTTCTAGTTAGATTTCGTGGCATTCTTGGGTCATGTGGTATCGAGTGAAGGGATCAAGGTGGATCCGAAGAAAGTGGAATCAATGCAGAGTTGGCCCAGACCATCCTCAGCTACAGAGATCCGGAGCTTCCTTGGTTTGGCGGGGTATTACCGTCGATTTGTTGAGGGATTCTCATCTATTGCAACACCCATGACCAGGCTGACCTAGAAGGGTGCTCCGTTCAGGTGGACGGAAGAGTGTGAGGAGAGCTTTCAGAAGCTCAAGAGAGCTTTGACTACAATCCCAGTATTGGTATTGCCTTCAGGTTCGGGGTCTTATACAGTTTATTGTGATGCGTCGCGAGTTGGCCCCGGCGCGGTGTTGATGCAGGACCGTGGGGGGATTGCCTACGCGTCCAGACAACTGAAG
This sequence comes from Nicotiana attenuata, assembly GCF_001879085.1. Classification (NCBI taxonomy): domain Eukaryota; kingdom Viridiplantae; phylum Streptophyta; class Magnoliopsida; order Solanales; family Solanaceae; genus Nicotiana; species Nicotiana attenuata. The sequence goes on from NW_017670802.1 coordinate 307,108, forward strand.
GTGCATGAAAAGAACTATCCTGTCCACGACCTTGAGTTAGCTGCTAATATTCATGCCTTGAAGATTTGGAGGCACTATTTGTACGGTGTCCCTTGTGAAATCTATACCGATCACCGAAGTTTGCAGCATCAGTTCAAGCAGAAGGATCTTAATTTGTGCCAGAGGAGGTGGTTAGAGCAACTTAAGGATTATGATATCACTATTCTGTACCACTCGAGGAAGGACAATCCGGTGGCCGATGTTGACATCCAATTTTGTCCCTCCTTTCTTCCAAATTATTTTTTTGAGCTTCTAATATTACTAATAATTTAAGAATAATTATTTTACAATTACTATCCCAAGATAGACCTAATTATTATTATTATTATTATTATTATTATTATTATTATTATTATTATTATTATTATAATAATAATAATAATAATATTAGCATTAGATATTACTATTATTTATCATTATGATTCTAATAACATTTTTATTGTCTTTTGCTAATAGTATATCATGTTCCTTATTTAATCAAATAGTAATATTACTTCGATCTTATTCCTTATAAATATTTACTGTAATGATATTATAGTATTTTATTCCAATAAGCATAATAGTTACTTTAGAGTATCTCATCATTGTCTATATTCATTAAATACTAGTAGTTGTGATATTTTAAGGCATGTTGAATAATTTAGTTACTTACTTAATATTAATATGCTAATATTGTATTGTATAATATAATCTGCGTAGTAGAATAATTTATCTGAGAGAGAAGCCCAAGGAAATAATTAAAAGAAGGAGAAGACTTCTATTATTTTTAGCTCAACCAAGGCTTAAGTCCTTTGCTTAATTTGACCCACTTGGCCAATTAATTTCTCTATCAGGACGGACAAAATCAGCTCTTTACCCCACAAAATAAGCCCAATAAATGTAACCCAACAACCCATTTTCTATCTAATGATTTGACCTAATCTGACCAACTCCCCAACTTTCTCATGTGAGTGTATCAGGCAATTTCAAAATCTTTTTCCACATTCTTGCATATTCTACTTTTCCTTCCCATGACAGAAGCAAACTTTACTATTTTTGTGATAAACTAATGACCACCCACTGGCAAGAACGACTCTTTTAGCCGTTGATGATTTTAAAAATATTCATGTACCCTAGCTTTCTTGTCTCCTATAAATACTCTTTTTATACTCAGCTGCAGGGGCGGGGGAAAAAAGAGGGAAAAAGAACCAAATAAAAAAAATCCTTGAGGGATTCTTGAGTGTGATGACCTAAACGGTCATCACTTGTTTCAAATTAAATTCTATGACACCGAGGCCTTGAAAACCTCATTTAGAGTTACATCGATTTGCGTGCGCAGTCCGGGCGCGTAGCCGAAAAGCTTAAATATGAAATTCTGTGAAAAATGCTAAGTTTTGATGTTAAAATGAATAAATTTGACCTTGATCAACGTTTTGGGTAAACGAACTCGGACCCGTAATTTGACGGTCTAGGAAAATATGGGACTTGGGGGTATGCCCGGAATCGAATTCCGAGGTCCCAAGCTCGAGAAATAATTTTTTTTGTAAAATTATTTTCTAAAATTGTTTAAGGAAATTTGAAATGAAGATTGATTAGAACGTGTTGGTATCGGGCCTGTATTTTAGTTCCGGCGCCCGGTACAGGTCTTATATATGGTTTAAGTCATTCTTGTGAAATTTGGTTGAAAACGGACGTCGTTTGACGTGATTCGGACCTAAATTGGAAAATTTGAGGTTTTATGAAGTTTGAAAGAATTCTTGGATTTTGAGGTTTAATTTGATGTTTATGATGTTATTTTGGCAATTTGATCGCATGAATAAGTCCGTAGGATATTTTTGAGGTTGTGTGTATAATTGGTTTGGAGCCCCGAGGGCTCGGGTGAGTTTTGGATAGGCCACGGGTGCATTTTTTAACTTTGAAAAAAAGTCTGGTATTCCTGTTCTGCAGTTTTCGCATTTGCGAAGCTGGTCTCGCAAATGCGAGCCTGGCATCGCAAATGCGAGAAGGGAATTTTTGCAGCCTGATCGCAAATGCGACCAAATGGTCCGCAAATGCGAAACAGGGCCTGTCGGAAATGCGACATTTTCGATCGCAAATGCGAAGCCCCTCAATTTGTACAGTGTTCGCAAATGCGAACATCACTTCGCAATTCCCACATCTGAGAGGTTGGGGTTCGCAATTGCGAACCCCTGTTCGCATTTCCCATATCAGAGACCTGCAATTTTCTATACTTAGCCGATTTTTAAGTCATTTTCACACCATTTTCAAAACACAACTCCTTTGGGCGATTTTCCAAAAACAATCTTCTTCCAAATCAATTGTAAGTTAGTTTTTACTCATTTCATTCAATCATTTACATCTTTTAACATGATTTCAACCTAAAATCAAAGATTTTCATGGGAGAAATTGGGTGTTTTGGGTAGAACCTAGGTTTTTCAAAAATTGGGGATTTGAACCTCGATTTGAGGTCCGATTTCAAAACAAATTATATATTTGAGTTCGTGGGGGAATGGGTAATCGGGTTTTGGTTCGAACCTCGGGTTTTGACCACGTGGGCCCGGGGGCGATTTTTGACTTTTTGGGTAAAACTTTAGAAAACTCATTTTCATGCATTGGGGTTGATTCATTTAGCACTTATTGATGTAATTAAGTAATTTGTGATTAGATACGAGTGAATTGGCGGTGGAATCAAGGGGTAAAGCTATAATTGGGACTTGAGTTGTGTTCAAGGCATCGAGGTAAGTGTTTGGTCTAACCTTAGCTTGAGGGATTAGGAGTTGAGTCCTATTTGCTATGTGGTATTAGTCGTGTACGACGTATAGGCATGGTGACGAGTATCTATACGTTGGTGTCTAGTATGACCGTGAGTCTTATTATTGTGAATATCTTGATTTCATTGTATTCTTCATGCTTTGGTGATGATTTCTAGTTGTTGTGAAAAGTTTGTGGAAGGAATTGAGACCTTTGAACATCTTGGAGCATTGGCTCGAGTTATATTATGAATTGTGGAAGTATATGAGATGATTGAACCCTTTGGAGCATTGGCTCAAGTGGTAAAGCGAGTTTTGAAGTAAAATTGAAAGATAGAGAAAGAGTTATTGAAAAGTTTCCTTGCCGGGATTTAATTATTTAGTTGTTGTTCCCCTGCTGGGATTTAATTGTTTAATTGTTGTTCCCTTGCCGGTATTCCTACATGTTCTTGTTTATTTTCCTTGCCCTTGTTTGTGATTGTTGTTTGGGTGAGGAAGAGTGTTAAAGCACGAAGGGTGATGCGTGCATTGTTTGCTATTGTGAGGAAAGAGTGTAAAGCACGAAGGGTGATGTCGTGCCGCACGATGTACCATTCCGTGCCAATTCTATTGATATATGTGAGGAAAGAGAGTAAAAGCACGAAGGGTGATGCCGTGCACATTTTATTATTCTAATTGCTTTGGTGAGGAAAGAGAGTAATAGCACGAAGGGTGATGCCGTGCACGTTTTTATTATGTTATTGCTTGGTGAGGACGAGAGTAAAAGCACGAAGGGTGATGCCGTGCACTTATTTGATTTCTGCTTCTTGTTGACATTGTAGTTATATTGTTCCTTTCCTTACTTGATGCTTCATTCGGAACTATTATCTCCCTGCAACATGTTTCCCCCTCCCATCCTTACTGGTTTATTCCTGCTTTACTTTTTGTTGTACATTATATAACTGCACAGGTTTATTTGGTAGTCTGGTCCTACTCTCGTCACTACTTCGCCGAGGTTAGGCTAGGCACTTACCAGCACATGGGGTCGGTTGTGCTGATACTACACTCTGTGCTCTTTTGCACAGATCCAGGTCCCGGAGTAGCATTTGGTCATCAGCAGTAGATTGGGAGCTATCCTTCAGTCCGAGACTCCGAGGTAGCCCTGCTGGCGTTCGCAGGCCCGGCGTCTCTTCTATCAGTTTCTATGTTCTGTTGTCATTTGTACTCGAGACAGACTATGTTCTTTTCTTTCAAATACTTATTTGTAGTAATCCTAGACAGTCCGTGGATGTTGTGACACCAGGTTCTGGTTAGAGGCATGTTTTGGTCTTCAGGATATTTTTGGTTTTATATTTTATTTAAGACTTCCGCTAAATTTCATATTCCGCTGTAATTTATTTGTTTATTTTCGGTAAATTTAATTGGTTAAAAAGGAATTAAAGACAAAAAGAGCTAATGATTTCTAAGATCGTGGATTGCCTAGCTTCTACGAGTAGGCGCCATCACGACTCCCGAGGGTGGGAAATTCGGGTCGTGACATTGAGTTTCTTTAGTCTCTTTATCTATTTTCTAGTTTAAAAAAAGCACAGCATTTTCCTCCAACTTCTCTTCTTCTTTGCCGTCTCTTTGCCAACGCCGAGACCTATTCTATTGCTTGGCCATTTGGTTGTTGTTTCGTATAAGTTTGAGGTCGATCCCGTGACTTGAGTAGCAACCCGAGGATGCCCCAGTTCACTGCCTTGCAAGAGGTCAGTGACTCTTCGTTTTTTTCTTTTTTTGAAGTTTTAAATATGTTTATGGTTCTATATATATGTTCAGAAAGTGTTGTTAATTCCCTTTGATTTTTGGTTGTTTTATATATCATACAGTATAGATCTTTGGCATATTCTCTAGCTAATCTTTGATGTCGCTCGGATTCAAATCCTTCGTCTCTGTTCGTTACTCCTTCGTTAGAAACCGGTTGTTATAATTTTTAACTAGGACTTGACTTGCTGTCCATGTAGTAAAATTAAATTCTTAGAGGATTTATTATGGCTATACCTTATTAAAATATGACTAACAAATGTTTTGATGAAATACTTGAATGAAGTGTTCGCGTCTATATATATCTATATAATCATTTTGAATAAGCTATCCAGTTGTATCAAAGCATATGGAAAATCAAAATATAGGCTGCTATAGTCTTAGATCCAAAAATAGTATTAACACGTCCTGTCTCTTTAGCAAACCAGGTACCATGTTTATAGGAAACATTCTTGTGCTATGACATGTATGTGTTATGCGTTTGAAAAATCACATATGTATGTGTTATGTCTTTGACCAGGCAGATCTTTTACCCATGAATGTAGTTTTATAAATAACATAAGACCTTGCTTCGTTAGAGTCCCAGTCCTCGCTTACAAAAAACTTATGATTTTGGACAAGTCTTGTGGAAATCATAGATTATTTCTTGTTAACTTTGAGGATGAATTTGTGTAATCTTTTTGGCCCATCGACTTTTTGAAGCATAGATGAATTTGTGTTTGAATCTTGTAGTAACGTGCTAGGATTTTTATATGAGACTAACTCTAAGATGATTCAAATTTTATCTAAATTTTGTATGAATTTTAAAATGTGATTTGTGTATTAGCGACGTGGCTTTATATCTCGCCTTATTATCGTTAGTGTGAGGCATGCTTTTAGAGCATCGTACTGATTATCGGTCTTTAAATAAAATGTAGTACTTGACTCAAGAACCCATTTACAATGAAATGTGGAACCTTGGCATGAAATTATTAGTTAGTTCACAGGCTACTACCATTAAATAACTATATAATTTTATTTCTTTTTGTGGGATTTCTCTATGCACGATCAAGATTTCAAGGTTTCTTTCTAATTCTTCTTTTGTTCTTTCTTTTGCATATGTTCTTGGAGCAAATTCGGAGTCTTAATGTAAGACTCTCACATACTACCATGTGGAGTCATTACCACAGAGTCTTACACTATATTGGACATCTAGAAGAAGAACAAGCGAAAAGCTTGGGGTCGTTTATGACGGCCTCCGCATTTTATATTTACTCTATTTGAGTTTTGATTTGATCTAGTTATTTGAGTTTGTTTCAGTTTGTTTTTTTACACTTAATAGAGGTCCATGATTTAGTTTTTTAATTTCCTCATTTAATATTTTCCCCTAATTAGTATATAGTAGTGCTCTTAAAGAATTTTTGAAAAATCAATCAAGTTTTAGATTTCCACCATAAAAGTTAAAATGAGTCATCTTCATTTTTGAAAGAACGTGATTTCTAAATTGGACTTGACAGACCCCTCTTTTAAGATGCATAGCTTTAATGATTTGGCCATTAATGGTTTTCTGGATTTGAGCGTAAAATAATTTTTTTTAAGTTTAAAGTAATTTAAGGTTGTTTCTTATCTCTCTCTATATATATTAAGTTATAACTCTGCCTATTAGTATTTCAAAGTTGACTTACGTCAGTGGACATGTCAAATGATGCTTTTTTATAGTTTTAAAACTAATTAACCTAAGTTTGACCGGTTAACCGTTATTAACGGATCATATAGGGTGCCATAATAACCTTCCCTATAGGATTAATTAGAACCCTTACCCATAATCTTAAGGTTAGGCAGACCATAAAACAGAGTTAATTTTAATCATTACTTAGCTAAAATTGGTGTCCTAATTCACCCCTAAATTAATTAAGTGGCGACTCTCTTAATTAATTAACCTCAGAATTACCAATATGTTATACTCTAGTTTGACCCGTGTTAGAATGTGGTATAACAGCCGATGCTTTGAGTTGCCGGTCAGAGAGTTTGGGGAGTTTAGCTTATCTACCAGCAGCGGAGAGGCCCATGGCGTTAGATGTTCAGGCCTTAGCCAGTCAGTTTGTGAGATTGGATATTTCTGAGCCTAGTCAAGTATTGGCTTGTGTGGTCTCTCAGTCTTTTCTTTGTGATCGTATCAGGGAGCGTCAGTATGATGACCCCCATCTGTTTGTCCTCAAGGACACGGTCCAGCAGGCAATGCTAAGGAATTCACTATTGGGGATGATGGTGCATTAAGGATGCAGGGCAGTCTATGTGTCCCTAATGTTGATGGTTTGCGTGAGTTGATTCTTCAGGAGGCTCACAGCTCGCGGTACTCTATTCATCCGGGTGCCGCTAAGATGTATCAGGACTTGAGGCAGCATTATTGGTGGTGTAGGATGAAGAAGGACATATTGGAATATGTTGCTCGGTTTTTAGATTGCCAACAGGTGAAGTATGAGCATCAGCGACCGGGTGGGTCGCTTCAGAAGTTAGAGATTCCAGAGTGGAAATGGGAGCAAATCACTATGGATTTCGTTGTTGGACTCCCACGGACTCACCAGAAGTTTGATGCAGTTTGGGTGATTGTGGATAGACTGACCAAGTCAGCTCATTTCCTTCCTGTGATGACTACATATTCTTCCGAGCAGCTGGCTCGAGTTTATATCCGGGAGATTGTCAGACTTCATGGCATGCCGGTATCTATCATCTCTGACCGAGGTACGCAGTTTACATCACGGTTCTGGAGAGCCGTACAGCATGAGTTAGGTACTCGGGTGGAGTTGAGCACAACATTTCACCCTCAAACGGACGGGCAGTCCGAGCGCACTATTCAGATTCTTGAGGATATGCTCCGTGCGTGTGTGATGGAGTTTGGAGGTTCATGGGATCAGTTCTTGCCACTTGCGGAGTTTGCCTACAACAACAGTTATTAGTCCAGCATTCAAATGGCACCGGATGAGGCTTTGTATGGTAGGCGGTGTCGGTCCCTAGTGGGTTGGTTCGAGTCGGGCGAGGCTAGATTATTGGGCACGGACTTGGTTCAGGATGCCTTCGAGAAGGTGAAGGTGATTCAGGATAGAGTTCACACACCCCAGTCCAGACAGAAGAGTTATGCGGACCGGAAGGTTCGCGATGTTTCATTTATGGTTGGAGAGCGGGTCTTGCTTCGGGTTTCGCCTATGAAGGGCGTTATGAGATTTGGAAAGAGGGGCAAGTTGAGCCCAAGGTTTATTGGTCCCTTTGAGGTGTTGCGGCGTGTTGGGGGGTTGCTTATGAGCTTTCCTTACCTTCCAGCCTAGCAGGAGTTCATCCGGTATTTCATGTTTCGATGCACCGGAGGTTATACAGCGATCCGTCTCACGTGTTGGATTTCAGCTCTATCCAGTTGGACAAGGATCTATCTTATGTTGAGGAGCCAGTGGCTATTTTGGACAGGCAATTTTGAAAGCTGAGGTCGAAGAACATTGCATCAGTAAAGGTTCATTGGCGGGGACAGCCGGTCGAGGAGGAGACTGGGGAGTCCGAGTCGGACATGCAGAGTAGATATCCCCACCTTTTTACTAGCCCAGGTACTTTTCTATGTCTGTTCGAGAACGAACGGTTGTTTTAGAGGTGGAGAATGTGATGACCCGATAGGTCATCTTATGAAATAAAACCAAATTCTATTTTTCGAGGCCTTAAAATTTTCATTTTACTACTCCTTGATTTGCGTGCGCAGTCCGGGCGTGATCTCGGAAAGCTTTTATGTTGAAAGTTGATAAAAATAAGAATTTTTGCTTAAAAACTTCATTTGAGTTGACTTCGGTCAACATTTCAGGTAAACAGACCCGGATTCGTATTTTGACAGTCCCGGTGGGTCAGTTTCAAAATATGGGACCTGAGCGTATGCCCGGAATCGGAATCGGAGGTCCCCTAGCTCGAGTTATGAATTTTTGTTGAAAATTGAGAGTCTGAAAATTTAATGGTTTTTAAGAAATTTTTAATGTTTGATCTTGTTGGTACCGGGTAAGTATTTTGGTTCCGGATCCTGGTACAGATTCAATATAATATTTAAGACTTGTCTATAAAATTTGATGAAAAACGGAATTGGTTTGACGTGATTCGGACGTCCGGTTGAGAAAATAGAAATTTCAAAGTGTTCTTGAGAATTTCATTCGATTTGGTGCTAAATTTGTGGTTCTAGGTGTATTTTGGCTATTTGATCGTGCAAGCAAGTTCGTATGATGTTTTAAGACTTGTTTGCATGTTTGGTTTTGAGCCCCGAGGGCTCAGGTGAGTTTCGGATAGGCTACGGAGTGATTTGAACTTGGAAAAATTTGCTGGTGTAACTGAGCAGGTTGCATGCCTCTGATCTCCCATTTGCAAGATTAGGCATCGCAATTGCGACCTCTGAGGGGTCCGCATTTGCGAGCTAATTCTCGCATTTGCGAGGAGAAGCTGGGCCAGCAGTGTTCGCAATTGTGAACTTCCCTTCGCATTTGCGAAGGAAGTCTGGGAATGGCAGGGGTCGTAATTGCGATCAGTTGGTCGCAATTGCGGATGGTCAAGCTCGCATTGCGAGACTTTCTTCACATTTGCGATGAAAGCAGGAATGGGGAGACCTTCGCATTTGCGATAGGTTCTACGCATTTGCGGGGCTCGAATTTGCGAACCCCTGGTCGCAATTGCGACAACTGCAACTGATCAGAATGACTTTTGGATGGGATTTTTCATTCGTTCTTCAAATTTTCAAAACCTAAAAAACAAGAGGCGATTTTCCAAAGACTTCTTCTTTCCCAAATCATAGGTAAGTGAATCTTAGCTAGTTTCTTTCAATCTTTCACTTCATTTTACAAGATTTCAACCTAGAATCTAAGGTTTTCATGGTGGAATTGGGTATTTTTGGGTAGAAACTAGGGATTTTGAAATTTTGGGATTTAAACCTCAAATTGAGGTCGGATTCCAAAACCAATTATATATCTGGGATAGGGGATGAACAGGTAATCGGGTTTTGATCCGAATTTCGGGTTTGGACCAAGCGGGCCCGGGTGTTGGCTTTTGTTGACTTTTTCAATAATGACCTAAATTGAGTCCTTTGTTATCGTGGGTGATTCTTAATGCTTATTTTGAAACGTTTGGTTGGTAATTTGCTAGATATTGTTGGTTCGGAGGTGTGTTTGAAAGGCAAAGCTATGATTGAGCTTTGAGTGGCCTTGGGTTCGAGGTAAGTGGCTTGCCTAACCTTGTGTGAGGGAACTTCCCTTAGGATTTGGTGTTGTTTGATATATGAGCGTCGTGTACGTGAGGTGACAAGTACGTACACGGGCTATTTGTTGTAAAACCCCTTTTTTCACTAAGTCATAAACCTATTTTCTCTTGTTTGAATTACATTAGCATATGTACTATCCTGTTTAGATTAGAAAAGCATGCCTACGTGTTTTAACTGCCTATTTGAACTTTATGCAGCATGTTTAGTGATATTACCTAGTTTTCTTGGTTTGAACTTAATCCAAACTATAGCTTCTCTTGCTGTGACTGTTAATTATATTGGTTGAGAGCATATTTACTTTGGGACTACGGAACGGTATTCCGGGAGATACCCCTGTATTGCATATTTACTTTGGGACTACAGAACGGTATTCCAGGAGATCTCCCAGCACTGCATATTTACTTTGGGACTATGGAATGGTATTCCGGGGATCCCCCTGCACATTTACGTTTGGGACTACGGGACGGTCTCTCGGGAGTTCCCCCTGTTGCTATTACTGTGTTCTAAGCTATTGGCTTTCATTGAGTTCTATTCCTGCTAGACTTCCGTATTTATTTTACTGTAATATTTCTTTCGGTATTGTCTCATTATATTTATACCAGTAGGGCCCTGATCTGATCTCGTCACTACTCGACCAAGGTTAGGCTTGGCACTTACTGGGTACCGTTGTGGTGTACTCATGCCTTTTCTTGCACATGTTTTCCGTGTGCAGATCCAGGTACTAGCCATCAGCCTCGAGTCTAGCTGTGTGGTTGCTGCTTCAGGAGACTTCAAGGTACATTTGCCCGCGCCCGCAGACCTCGGAGTCCCCTTCTATCCCCTATGTTCATTTTCTTCTTTTCCGTAGAAATGATGTATAGAACAGTTAGGACTTCTTAGAAGCTTGTAACATTGCGACATTCCGGGTTTTGGGAAAGATGATTATTGTATATGCCAAGTGGCACCGTTTCTGTTTATTAATTATATCTGTTAGCTGTTACCCTTGTATTTTCATTTCAATTCCGCAATATTAGGCTTACCTAGTCGTAGAGACCAGGTGCCGTCACGACGGTTCATAGAGGGGGGAAATTGGGTCGTGACAGAAAAGTGCCACTTTATGGAACGACAAAATTAGGGTGGTGGCATTGTTACCTTGCTTTTTCTTTCATCTTGCCCTTCCTTATTATTAAATAATCATATTGTATTCTTTGCCCTACTCTTTTATATAATAGTTCTACTTCATATCCTATTTTTTCTTAGTAATATTGCAAGTTTTTTTTTCACATTCTCGGTGCGTGACATCGAGAAATGACGACAAACGATACAATCTATCCAAATATTATATTCATCAAACAGAACAGTACAATACAATACGATACATTATGAAACGATATGTAACAACTAGGAGTGTACAAATCGCACCAAACCGAAAAGTCAAACAAACCGATTAAAAAACCCGACTAGGTTTGGTTTGATTTGGTTTGGTATTGAATAAAAAACCCCGAACTAAACTGACATATAAATATATAATTTTTATATATATTTTTAAGATTTTATATTGAATTTTCTTTAATTAGAAATATTTGGGGTTCTCTTACAGGATATAATATTTAATAAAATATGTAAGTGATCCATATTCATTAACCTTAAAAAATAGGTTGTATGATCTCTTTCTTATCAAGTGTTACTGAAATGCGTCAATCTCTTTGTTCTTCCATATTCATGTGTCAAGATCTATTAAATTCTTATATCTTTTTTCGAATTTGAAGTGGTTATTATTATTTAGGTATTGATTTTTATGTTTAATTATTAAATTCGGTTAACCTTGAAAGCGTAAAAAAATAACTATTATGTATTACTAAGTAAATTCTCCCGTAAGAATATATAATATGTTTGTCAATTTTTTAAATTTTTATTAAACATATATTTACTTATCAAAAATTTAACAAAGTAAAATTGAAATTATATTTAAGTAACAAAAAACCCGAAAATCCAAAAAATTCGCCAAAACTGAACCAATCCAAACCGATATAGTTGGTTTGATTTGATTTTGATAAAAACCGAACCAACCCGTACACTCCTAGTAACAACAATCCAAACAAAGTGTAAAAGAAGAATAAAAGGCCATCTACGGACTACGATAGGTTGCCCATGTGGTAGGAGATCGTCGTGCATTAATTGAAGCGAAGAGAAAGGACGACTGTTAATTCAGGTAATTAACCCACCAACCAATTTTATTTGTAAAATAAAACAAAATAAAAAAAGAAAAAGTAAGAGTGACCATTTTATTGTATATAGCTGAAATGAATGCCACCATTCCACCTTTTTGGAACCTTTGAATTAGGCGATGAGTTTTTATTTGTTTCATACATACATGCAAATGCAGAAACGAGATAATTGGATATCATGATCTGGGGTTTACTAATTTTTCCACCAAGATCATGATATATCTCATTTCATATACCTTCCATTTTTTTTTATATCTTTTTCTTCGTCATTTCTAATCAACAACCTAACTTCTAGATTCTCATGAAGTATATTCCTGGCTTTGAATCTTGGGGTGTTTTAGTTAAAACCTTATTATATAATTAAAGTAGTAATTAATGGATTCAGGATCATTCAAGTGCTTTGGTGATCAGAAGTTGGGAAAATTTGTACATTTCTTCGTATATGCTATTCTTGAATGGGTGTTGATCATTACGCTTTTCATTGATGGATTTCTTGCATTTTTTGCCAATGAATTTGCCAGATTCTTTGAATTAAATATTCCATGCTTGCTTTGCACGAGGATAGATCATGTTCTTGTGCATAGGAACTCAAATTTCTATTACAATGATTCCATTTGTGATGTTCACAAGAAGGACCTTTCTTCCCTTGCCTATTGCCATGTTCACAAGAAGCTCTCTGAAATCAAGAATATGTGTGAAGGCTGCCTTTTGTCATTTGCAACCGAGAAAGATGCCGATTGCCATAGGTATTGTTAAATTGATGACTGTCTCATCTAAAAGCTTAAACTGTTAAAAAAAAAAGGCATTTTCGTTTAATTAGGAGCATTTAATGTGTAAGCCAAATTCTTGTATTTTTCGTACTTGGTAATGGTGATATTTGAAACCAAGACCTCTACTGATATCATGTTAAATTGTGTGACTATCTTATCTAAAATTCGAGAGAACGCAATTTTGTTTAATAAGTTACGTCGTCTTGAACAGGTACAAGTCACTAGCTGGGATTTTGCACAAGGACATTGATTGCTTTGTAGGGGATGATATGAAAACAGGGAAGAAAGAATTAGATGAGACCATCCAAATAGAGAAGGGTATAGTACATAGGTGTTCTTGTTGTGGGGAGCCTCTAAAAATGAAGTCCAAATATGCAAGGAACACATCAATAAATGGAAGGTCTTATTCTCAAGCTCCTGCACCTTCTCCTCGAGCTTCTCCTAGAGCTCCATTATTAGGTGCATGGAGAAATATTGAGGAAGCACGCCATGTTGAATCGCCTCGCATTCGCTACACAGAGCTCAAGTTCATACCAGATGATGAAGGCCCCTCAAATGCAGGTAATCTACTAATTGTTTTAGCAATTTCTTTTCCTTTATGTTAATTGATTTCTCAACATTCTTTGTGTAACAAATTTATCAAGAGGCTTTTAATTTGGTACTTTGATTTGGTCCAAGATTGTATATTTGTATAAGTGTAAGGATAAGACTGAGATGCAAACCATGTAAATGCTTAGGTTGTTGGTGTGACAATTGCATTTTCATCAGGTAAAGAGAATGTGAAAGCTGCTACTATGCCACTGCTAGCACATTCCGAAATCACACATGAAGCTCCCTGCAAAACCCCAAATTGTACAAGAAACAAATTTTTTGGAATTCCATTAACAGACTCAGCTCACGAAAGTCCTAGGTTGTCGCGTCACAGGCCCAGAAAGTCATGGCTTAGTGATAAAATTGAAGTCACTTCAGAGGCTAATGACACAAGTAGTGCATTGAACGAATTGGAAGACGACATCTTGCATCGGTTGAAAAAGCAGGTTCATTTGGACCGTAAGTCTCTGGTGGCACTATACATGGAATTAGACGAAGAAAGAAGTGCATCTGCTATTGCAGCGAATAATGCAATGGCTATGATCACTCGTTTGCAAGCCGAGAAAGCAGCTGTTGAAATGGAAGCATTTCAGTATCAGCGAATGATGGAAGAGCAAGCAGAATATGATCAAGAGGCGTTGCAGTTCATGAACGACGAGCTTTTGAAGAAAGAGGAAGAGATGAAGGTGTTAGAAGCTGAACTTGAGACTTATAGGGAAAAATATGGACATATAAAGACTGTAGGTAGTGAAGTTTGTGAAGTTGATGCTGATGAAGATTATCAAGAACTGAAATCTCAGTGTTTATCATCTATTAGTGAGAGATCAGATTGTGCCAGCCTGGATGAAGTAGATCGGCATAGACTAAACGAGCGTCCATTTCAGTGTTCCGGGGAAAATGGAGGGGTCAATGTGGATGATTCACAACTTGATTTTGAGAAACAAAGATCTTATCTTATGGGTTTGTTGACAGATGTTGTAGAGAAAATTAAAACATCTCCTGAAGACGGATCTCATATGTTGGAACCCAACATGACTGAAGAAAAAGGTACATGAACCTGTTTTATTAGTATAATTTAACTTGTTATCGCACGTTATCCTCTTTATTTTCCAGGTAATCCACTTATTATGTACTATTATAGTTATCTTTTATGTGACATGATAGTGTAAACATCGATGTAGAGAAGTTAATCTCTTTCATTTGATATTTCAAAGACTGCATATAAACTAATCATTGTTTTCAAATACTGGCAGGAAGTGAAAATAAGGTCACTCTCACAAGAGAAGTGTCATTAATTGGAGAGAGGTTGAGAGCCATTGAAGCAGAAAGCGGCTTCTTAAAACATGCTGCGATGACATTACAGAGCGGTGATGAAGGAAGCAAACTCTTAACTGAGATAGCTCAACATCTGCAGAAGCTAAGACGCTCGGTCAATACCTCATCAGCAGATGCAGATGCTGGGATTCAGTCCAAATAAGGTGATTTCTCCATAGTAATTTCCTTTTTTATTTGAGTTGATGTATCTAAGTATCTTCCTCCCAGAGGTACTGCAATTTATATGAAGCAGACAAATTGGAGGAACTAGCATAGATGGCTATGAATCATATAAAATTTTGATGGTCGTGTTCACGAGCTATAAAAAGATTAATGCTCTTATTAGCCTGCAACTGAATTCTACTGGTATACTAAGGATTCATATAGCCGATCCTAACTCGCTTGAAAAATAAGTATATCCGTTGATTATGGCTTGAAAAATACTTGAGAACTATAGCTACACATACCTTACTTATGTAATTTGACATATGATTAATTGCATCTCGTGTCTAAAACTTCTAGGGGTATGAGAGCACACTTAACCAATTGCATTTACAGGTGAAATTGGCAAGGAACCAGACAACTCTGGTATAATCCAGCAAGCTACTCACCTTAGCTTAGTCCAAGTGGAAACACCGAGAAGCCACGAATCGTTTGGACTTGGCAATTGAGTTAAATGTAACACTCGTGATGATACACTTTATGAAGATTCCAGAAGTTACTCTAGTGGAGAATGAAGAACTATTGTTGTTAAACAATATATGTAAATATACGTACGTACATACATACATACATATGTTTTCATTTATATTACATACACACAAATCTATAGATAATGAAAGACTTTCTCACGGTTGTGACTTGTGATTATTCCATTTATATTTTTTCAAATAGGTTGAGTGCACTTGCAAATTCTCTATATTTCATTAAATTATGAAACAATTATCATATTCAACTTCATAGTGCCAAATATACTAAGTGCTATTTCCAGCTATTTTTATTGAATAAACTGATAAATGCATTTATTTGAATTAATCAGTAATTCAAATAAATGCATTTTACTCTGATCTTTCCTACTATAGAGCCGGATGTGAGCTTATATCTCAGATAGTAGATCGTCAGTTCTCTCACAGTTAGTCACCGTTGTAACGACTCGACCGGTCGTTTTCGTTTAGCGATTTGAGACTTTAAGCAGCTTCATATCATGCATTATGACTTGTGTATATGGTTGATTTTTATTTTCGAGAGGCTCAGAGTTGATTTGGAAGAGTAATTCTCAGTTCAGAAGCTTTAAGTTGGAAGAGTTGACCAAGGTTTGACTTTTGAGTAAATGACCTTAGAATCGGGATTTGATGGTTTGAATAGGCTCGTATGGTGATTTTGAATTGGGCGTATGTTCGGATTTGAATTTGGATGTTCCCAGAAGTTTTTGGCTCTATTTTTTGAAAGTTGGCAATTTGAAGTGTTGGAGAGTTCATAAGTTTGACCAAGAGTTGACTTTGATGTTATTGGATTCCAATTGGTGTTCTGAGACTTTGGATAGGTCTATAAAGTTGAATTAAACTAGTGTACAAAGTTTGGAAGTAATCAAAAGTGTGTATGTGTGATTCGGACACTCTTTTGAAAGAGTGAAGATTTAAGAACTTAAGAGAAATTCTATTCGGTTTAAGCCGCGTTTCATTGTTGTGATGTTCCCGTGGGTGGTTTGAGCCTTTGGACAAGTCCATATGGGGTATTTGGACTTGTACGAATGGTTAGATGGAGTTTCAAAGGGCTCGAGTGAGTTTCAGCGTATTTGGACCAAATTCTGAAAGATTAAGTTGCTGAAACGGGGCTTTTCTGCAGATGACTTGACTTCAAAAGAGCATTTTTCTCAATCTATAAAGAAATTTTGGGGCAATTTTGATGAGATTGTAGCCCTTGGAGTCTAACTTCTTGTGGTTCAAACCGTTCATCATTCCGACATTTGAGCATGAAGTTATGATCATTTTACTGAAGGATGGCAGAGCAGTTTTTGGTCAGCAGAGTGTTGCAAGTTGCAACACTACCGTGGCACATGGGGAGACGCACGGGGTGCCGTGGCAGTGTATTTTTACTGCCAGATGGCTCTTCACACTATAAATTGAGCTCATTTCATGGTTTTGGCATTTTTCTTTAATTTTGGAGCATGGGAGCTCAGTTTTGAGGGGTTTTGACCCATTTCTTCATCAACCATATTGGGGTAAGTGATTCTAACTCATTTTTGTCATCAAGTTAAGGATCTAACATTTCTTTTAATATGAAATTAAGGATTTAGGAGAAATCAAGTGGAAAATGAAAGAAAACTTAGAAATGGAGAAATATTGATTTAAGCATGTTATGACATCAAAAATGAATTTTGATTATCGATTTGGGTTCCATGACTCATGGGTCATCGAGATTTGGTCTTGGACTCAGGGTTTGACTATATGGACCCGGGTTGGCTTTTATTGACTTTTTGGAAAAAATTTAAATATCGAAGCTTTATGGTTTGGGATTGCTTTTTATAGCATTGCTTGACTTCCTTGGATGATGTTTGGCTTGGAATTGCATGATTAGAAGGCTAGAGCAAGGTTCAACGCGATTTGAGGTTGAAGACTAGTCGGATAAGGTAAGTGTCTTGCCAAACTTTTGAGAAAAATTTTCCTAATAAATATTGTTGTTTTCTATATGTGGGTGTGATGTATATGCGAGATGGCGAGCATATATACATGTGTCAGGGTTATCCATGCTCCGGGGTAGATTCTAAACTACTCTATGTTTTGTTAGGTTGTGCGACTCTACGTGTTCTATGCTTCTACTTGATTGAACGACTACGTGAGTACGAGAAATCATGCTAAGGAAGATATTTAGGTTAATGATACCTTATTTTGAGCATGATGAGTTATTCTTGAGATTATTGAAATACCTTAATTAGACGTAGTCACGCGTATACCATGAACACGCACATACACTTGTTATTCTAGTGTTATGCCTCAAGTTGATATATGACTACTTGAGTTATTTTACCCAAGTTAAAGACTATGATTTGTCTTTTAGTTCTTATTGGAGGCTTGATGATTGTTTGAATGACGTATTGCTTGTTGGGTTTGTAGTCATACGTGCATATCGGCATATATCCTACCTAGGAATCATCCCTTGTATGCATGGTTATTTCTCTGTCCATGTGCATACGTATGCTTATCTCTCTTTCATATACATACATTCCTGCATATGGCTTTCGAATGTGGATGGAGGTTATGTCACGAGGTTTCGGTCGGATATTTTGATATTAATATTGATTGGGCACAAGATCTTTCTCGTACAGAGATGATGATTTTATTATTAATTGGGCATGAGGTCGTTGTCGTGCAGAGATGATGATATTGTTATTGATTTGGCACGAGGTCTTTGTCGTGCAACGATTTTAATATTATTATGGCATGAGGTCTTTTTTTGCCGTGCAGCGTGTGGATATGGATCCATCCCCTAGTCGCCCTCTCATGTTTCTCTCTTGATGGCGTACGCGCAGGTTGTGAGAAACCTACAGGTTTCTGGTTGATTATGATGTGGGATCTAATGTGATGAGTTATTGGGCATTAAGGTGGAAGCTTGGCCGTTCAAGTGATCCTTTGTGCATATTCATGCATTTTACATGCTTTATACATGCATATAATCTATATATGCCAATTGAGGAATCTAATGTGATGAGTTATTGGGCATAAAGGTGGGAAGTTTGGCCATTCAAGTGATCCTTTGTGCATATTCCTGTATTTACATGCCTTATTCACACATATCATCTACATATGCTAGTTGATGCATTTCACATATGTATGAGTCTTGTTAATGAGTTGTTAGACACTTGAAAAGTGTCGGATTGATGGCAAAAGAGAGTTATAGCCTGTTTGGCCAAGCTTCTTTTTGGCCAAAAGTGCTTTTTTTGGCCAAAAGCACTTTTGGCAAAAAATTGAGGTGTTTGGCAAAGCTTTTGGAAGGAAAAAAAGTGCTTTTGAGGAGAAGCAGAAGCAGTTTTGGAGAAGCAGAAAAAAGTAGCTTCTCTCCAAAATCACTTTTTTGAGAAGCACTTTTGAGAAAAATACACTTAGAAGCAGTTTTTTAAAGCTTGGCCAAACACTAAATGCTACTCAGAAGTGCTTTTCAAACTACTTAGCCAAACACAAACTGCTTCTCACCAAAAGTACTTTTGAGAAAAGCACTTTTGAAAAAAAACACTTCTCAAAATAAGCTGATTTTTCCAGCTTGGCCAAACAGGCTATTATTATCGTACATTGATATGTTGGACTCATGTAAAGGTTTCATAAACTTGGAACCTAGAAATAGATATAGAAGTGGATCATTGTCACACCGCATAATGCATGTCTCTTTTATGTGCGAAGTTGGCGCAAGTCGTACTTACTTGTTTTGTTAAATGGCAAAGCTTTTTTAATACCTTTACCCCAGTTGCGTACCTTTACTATTAATATCCGTTATTCTGTGACTATCAGTTTAGATACTTCTCTAAATTATATATGTTATTGAGCTTCACATGTAATATTATGTGAGTATCTTTTGACTTAAAAATTCCGTCGCTACTTCACCGAGGATAGTCAAGATACGTATTGAGTACATGGGATCATTGTACTCATACTAAATTTCTTCACCTTGCGTACAGATCTTGGAGCTGAGCTGTTGTGGATGACGAAGGCTAGTATTGGAGTGTACCAAAAATCCAGACTCGAGCTACCACTTGTTCATGGTAGTTTAGGACTTATAATTCATTTTATGTAAACTTCAAATAGATGTTGTATTTATTCTCCGTATCATCTTTGTAAATCTAAATCTTAGTAGCTCATGACTTGTACTACTAGTCCTTGAGATAGATGTACAGATCTTCTATCATTTTATTTATTGATTATGAATAATTTTCATTCGAGATATGTCATGTTATTGTTTGGCTTACATAGCATATTGAGGTTAGGTGCCATCACGACTATACGAGATTTTGGGTTATGACAAGCTGGTATCAGAGCTCTAGGTTCATAAGTTCTACGAGTCATGAGCAAGTATCCAGTAGAGTCTTGTGAATCGGTACGATGACGTCCATACTTATTTTCGAGAGGCTACAAGTCATCCAGGAAACTTCACCTTCTTTCCTTCCTTGTTGTGCAACCTTGATTCGACTTAAAGCTTGTATCTTCAGTTTCTTTCCATTCACTTGTATGTGATATAGAGCACTCAGTATCAACTATGCACTGACAATTTATGACGTCGTAGATGGAGAGCGAGATGTGTTTCTACATAGTGAAGGTAGGCCAGTTTGGAGTACTTGAGGCCAGGTTTAGACCATAGCTTGGGCTCGGCAAATTCAGTTATATAAGTATGTGTCCTTGGACTCTTACGTCCGGTGGTGTCCCTAGTGGTGGAATTGATGGCCCAGTTAGTGGCTAGATAGCTATGTGATAAGTTCTATGTGACTGAGGACTGCTCTTAGATGGTTTGGATATGATAAGAAGGATTTTCTTGGGGTGCAAAGGGCTATGGATGCCTGATTATCGTCTCGATGTGTTGTATAGTCGTAGATGTGGGGTGTTGGTGAACCTTTCAGTTGTTCACTCATGGGATGATATGGATTCTTGTTTTTATTAACGACTATAGACTCGGGAGAATTAATTGATAGCATAGTAGTTGTGACCATGGTGGAGTCGCAAAAAAGATGTCGATTTGAGGTCAAGCAGGTGGGTTATCTCCTGCTGGAAGGTTTGATGTTGCGTGGTTCTTATGAGGCTTCTATAGAGAATTTTCTTTCTATCCGATGGAATGTATGTACTACGATTTGAGTTCAGATTGCTTGTGGAAGTTCGCACGACTATCATGAGGATATATATGCACTCAGCAGATAAATTAGAGTATGTTTTGATCGGTACTATATGAGCTTATAAAGAATTCAACTAAAATAACAGTGTGTGACCATGGCAGTTAAGGAGGAAAAATATTGTGTGTTATTAAATGGTGTGTTTTGTGGCTTCCGGCCAAGTGGGAGAGTCCACTATCGATGATTACGTCATATGGGCATGTGTTTTTATAGTTACTAGACTAGGATGTGCTTGTAGATTAGCTATGATTTGAGAAGGGTGTCATCGAGGATGATTTCGAGCAAGGGATTTGCTGGATACATGATGTAATATACTTTATTGGTATATGAAGGTTGTGGAATGACTCGGGTTTGATATTCATTGTGGAGATGGTGTGCAAAGAGAAAGGATTTACTTGGTTTCCTAAGGATGAGGATGTATCTTAAAGTATTGATGTGCCAATAGGGCACAAGTCGCTCGGTACGTGTGGGCTCTGAATTGAAGTTAGAGCAGAGTGGATGACTCTCGAGAAAGCCTTAATGGGTTCAAAATTCATATGTGGTATCTAAGGATTTGCCGAACTTCGTTGTGTGGCTACCATTTGAGATTTGCCTTGGATGGTGCCGAGGCTTGCAGTATTTCTATATCATTATTGATTCAATATGGTAGTATTAGAGAGATGAAAGAAGCAACTTTAGATTCGCAGATAGTCTCTTCAGAGCGAGCATTTCGATTTGAGTTACCTTTGGGTTTGGCAATCTGCGTGACTTGGTTGATTTAAATATATCCAATTCTGATGGTTTGGCTATGTGCTAATGGGTTTTGAAGAGTTTTTTATCACGGCTTGAGGCTGATGTCTTCTACAGACATAAAAGTTTTGTTGTGTGTTGCGATGTTCTCCTGGATTGAGTTAAATAGAAGGTTTATTGTTGATGGAGTATTTATCCTACTCATGATTCAAAGTTGATGATGAGATTCTTGTATTTTTGTATGGTATCATGGTAGATGCAGAGAGGAAATTGAGATTGAATGGATTAGGTTGCAATTCAGCTTTAAAAGGAAGGTCATGAGTTCTGAATGGCATGAGGAGTTTCATATGTTTAAGAGTATGCTAGCAATATATTGTATCGCCTGAGACGGGTGTGCCATAGAAGATGCATTGTGTATTGATTTGCGGATGCTTGACTAGTATTATAGTAATTGCATGGTTGGTGACTATTGATGTCCAGATTTTGCTACGTGGCATGGAAGATTATAGGAGTACTTCTCATGAGGTGATTATGTATGAGTGATGTATCAGTCATTGAGTAGGAGAGTTGGAGATCAAATATGGATATTCCTATATTTTTGAGATTTAGAGACTGGATATTCTCGGAGGCGGACTATTATTTGGTTACGGGATGTGAAGGTGTGTTAAGAGTTATGATTGATTATATGTGTTATGGATAGGTCATTGTGGACTTTTGGAAGGTTATTTACCTATTTTGGGATGATTGGAATTATTTTTTGGTCCCATTGGTAGGTTTAATGAGAATGTATATTCTATATCGGATCGGGTTGCTTACATTTACGCAGCATTTACTGTGGGTGTAGCATCGGGTAGAATAGATGTTATTTATGCCCTGATTTGTTTCATGTGTTTTTCTCTTATGTTATGATGAGCTGTGATGCTACTTGATTATTCATACATATGTTGTAGTCCGATTGGTTGTAGGTTCGAATCCTACTTGGGGAGATTTGATTGATTCTGAATTAAAGAATTCCTTTGTTTAGGCCTTTTGGATATGTATGAGCGAGATAGCTCTTGAGATGTTGATTTGCTTATAGCACCGTAGTTGTGATTGCCTTATTCGTAGCGCAATATGCTATTTGTCTCTACATGATTATGTTTTTGCATTTCATGTGCTTGTTGTTGTTATACCTTTGTTTCGTGAGCATGAGGATTATGGCTCAATGGATAATCCTATGTAGATTGATGTATTTGGATTGGGTTGCTCACTGCAACGGAGTTATGATTGGATGTGATTCCTTATGTTATTCCGTGTGTTTTGTTTCAACCTTGTGGGATGGATTCATAGCTTTGTGCTTTTGTGGTTGTATTTTTTGAACTTGTTGGATAGTTCTCTTATTTGGTTCTCTTTCTATTATTGATCACATTTGGGATGTTGCTTGTTTGGTGCATGGATTGCATGGTAGTTCTAAGTGGTATTTGGTGTGGCCTGACAGTTGAGCAGCTTGTACTGGGTGGAATGAGGTTATTGGACCTATAATTAGTGCAACCGGTTTTGGATAAGGTATGCTAGAGTGAAAATGTCATTAGTTAGCTCAGAATTCAGCAATGGTTTTTGTCAATCGAGGGAACTCCACGACTTGTTGATTTGATGAGTAGTTATGAGTTTCTACATGTTTTTTCCCCATCAGCAGTATTGTGAAGGTTTAGAACAAGGTTTTATTTGATATGAAGTATATTAGCGATACCGGATTTGGTAATGAACATCTATTATGGTCAGAAGATATTTTTATGGGTACATGAGCTATGCAGTACATCGCGTGGTTATGTCTTGGGAGCATATGATGCAGTTTGTGGGAATTAATACAGTATATATATACAAGGATTGGATCTTACAGAGAGTTCCAGAAGTTGAAATTTAGTTCTAAGGCTTGTGGACTAAGGTCAAAGGAGGAATCTTCAGTCAGATTATGTTAATGGACTTAAATGGATTGAGTTGGCACAAGATCACTCATGGTCATGTGCATGGCGAGCTTATGCAGTTATATTGATGGCTTTGGAATGACTCTTGGCACGTTGGAGGACGAACCATGTTTAAGTGGGGGAGAATGTAATGACTCGACCAATCGTTTTGAGCTTTAGCATTTTCGTTTGGCGGTTTGATACTTTGAGTAGCTTCATATGATGCATTATGACTTGCGTTTATGGTTGTTTTTTTATTTTTAAGAGGTTCAGAGTTGATTTGGAAGAGTAATTTTCAATTCAGAAGCTTAAGTTGGAAGAGTTGACTAAGGTTTGACTTTTGAATAATTGACTATGGAATCTGGATTTGATGGTTTGAATAGGTTCATATGGTAATTTTGGACTTGAGCGTATGTTCATATTTAAATTTGTTCCTAGAAGGTTTTGGCTCTATTTGTCGAAAGTTGGCCATTTGAAGAGTTGGAGAGTTCATAAGTTTGACCAAGAGTTGACTTTGATGTAATTGGACTCCAATTGGTGTTCCGAGACTTTAGATAGGTCTATAATGTTGAATTAAACTTGTGTGCAAAGTTTGGAAGTAATCCCAAGTGTCTAAGTGTGATTCGGACACTCTTTTGAAAAAGTAAAAATTAATAACTTATGAGAAATTTTATTTGGTTTGAGCTGCGATTCTTTATTGTGATATTCCCATGGGTGATTTGAGACTTTGGACAAGTCCATATGGAGTATTTGTACTTGGAGGAATGGTTTGATGGAGTTCCGCGGGGCTCAGATAAGTTTCGGCGCATTTGGAACATGTTCTAGAAGAATTGAGTTGCTGAAACGGGGTTTTCTTTAGATGACTGACTTCAAAAGAGAATTTCTCCCAATGTAAAAAGAATGTTTGAGTGATATTTTGAAAATATTATAGCCCTTGGAGTCTAATTATTGTTCAAACTGTTCGTTATTCTGACATCTGAGCATGAAGTTATGGTCGTTTTACTAAAAGGTGGGAGAGCAGTTTTTGGTCAGCAGAGTGTTGCAGATTGCAGCACTACCGCAGCACTTGGGGCGACACACAGGTCGTCGTGGCAGTGTATTTTTCTTGCCAGATGGTTCTTCACACTATAAATAGAGCCCATTTTGTGGTTTTGGCATTTTTCTTCAATTTTGGAGCATGTGAACCCGGTTTGGAGGGTTTTGACCTATTTCTTCATCAACCACATTAAGGTAAGTGTTTCTAACTGAATTTATCATCAAGTTAAGGATCTAACATTTATTTTAACATAAAATCAAAGATTTAGGAGAAATCAAGTGGGAAATAGAAGAAAATATAGAAATCGAGAATTGTTGATTTAAGTATGTGTTACACCCTATGTTTCCGTACGTAAGAGTACGTTATAAGTCAATTGATGTAAGCTCAGAAATGAAATCATCTTTGAAAACTTTACAAAGTTAGTTTATCATGATAACATGGAAGTTACAAATATTTAATATCATGAATACCAAGTACCAAGAAGGTTTTGTCACGCCCCGAGCTTGGGGACGAGACTAGCACCCGGTGCATCATCTATCCTTGCGTACCAACTTGCGACTCTGGAACTCTGGACATATAATGTCATACTTTGGACAGGGGCCACATTGCAAGACAATTTGCGAAGCAAAATATAAAACTAAATGGAAACTAACGCTGACTAAATGTCAATATAAAGCTGGGCCGGCAAGGCCGTCATAACTACTGCAACTGATAAGCCAACAAAATATACATACAGGGCCTACAAGCCCGACATACTGCACTAACTGACAGGATATGTCTATAAGCCTCTATTGATGGATGTACCGTGATCGGAACAGGGCCCCAACCTACCCATAACCTATATGCATATATACACAAGATGTACACAAAACTTCTAGACCCGGCAACTCTGAATGACGTGGAGCTTACCGATAAAGCTGAACTCGAGCAACACCTACTGAGGAGGTCTACCCGCCTGTCTGTCTGAACCTGCACAAATGGAATGCAGCGTCCCCAGAAAAAGGGACGTTAGTATGAAATATTATACCGAGTATTGAAGGCAATAATATAACTGAAAGCTGAAACTGAACTGATAATACAATAGCTGAAAGTAACTGGGAGTCAAAGATTATCTGAAGATATGCTTACCTATTGATACTAACTCAACTCTCTCAATATAGTAAGTAAAATAGTTGTCTGGCCTTATAAGGCTCGGTATATGTACATATCTGCTCTGCCGTAGTAGGCTCGCTCATAGGCGCTCGGCCATACTTGGCTCTGTATCTCAGCCAACTGGGCTCGCTCATAGGCGCTCGGCCACAGTAGGCTCGGTATATAACTTACCATCTGATCAGAGGTTGCCCAATAGGGGCCTGCCCATCGATTATACCTCGATGGTAATGAAAATACTGTATATCTCTCTGCTCTCTTGACTGGAACAAGGCAATACTCAATTGAATATGAAGTCCCGATAAGGGAGAATACTGTAACATACGAGACTAGGAAATGTACATAAATTCAGGAATATGAATTTCTCTTTATGCCTCATTATCAAACTCGTGTAATTACGATATCATGTCAAAATGAAGGAAGGGCTTAGCCTTAACATACCTAGAGTAGAAAAAAAATCCGTGTGATATTCTTGAGAAGGATTACACTGTACTTCCTTAAAATTGCAAAATCTCACGTTTCTTAAGATACTATGAAATCTCTATTTGAATTATTGAAGATCCATACCCTTCTGCGTTGCTTCAGATTGCCTTCTACGTTGCTATTCTTTTAAATTGTTGAAATATACATATCTATCTTTAAATTGTTGAAAGATACATATCTATCTTTGATATCTTTGAATACATATCTATCTTTGAATTGAAATATACGTAGTTTCAGATTGCCTTATGTTGAATTGATTGCCACCTAACCCATAATGACTAAGAGTCATATGGTTTGGTGGTGGCTTGCTGCCACGTGGGGGTGGGGTGGTTTTAATCTTTATCCATAACTTATTAGTTAATTAGGTAATATTCCGTTATCCAATAATTAACCAATTTCTCACATAATTAAGAGTTATCTCAACTTACTTAAAATACTACTCACTTTTAACATACCTTGTACACCTTACTGTCATGGTCATGTATTACCTTGTATGGCACTAGTCCATAAATATCGGGTATTATCGCTCGGACCGTATTTTATCCCAAATCGACAACCTTCAACGAAACTCATTTTCTTTGATTCGTTTACCCTTTTTTTTTTCACGGTACTTACTTATTGCTTGATATAAATAGCATAAATGATTATAATCTCAAGAAAATCTCATCCCCGAGCCTATGTCAATTAACTGAAGATGAAACTTTAACGTACGAAAAACGCGAGATCTAACAGGTTTTAAGGCTTAGAAGCTAAACGAATTGAAGAAAATAAGTGTCGTCGAAAGTCAAAAGGTTGGAATATTATAACATGTACTTTTAGGGTGAGACTAGGGTCCTTAATATTATAAGGAGATTATTTTATGAGTTATTTTATTCGTATGATAGTCGTGTGTTATGTTTTGAAGTCAAGCGAGTTGTGGAACAAAAGTTGGAAAAGGTCATCACAAGTTCCCTTCATAAATGTGTTGAAACTTAGGTCAAATGTAGCTGAGCTTTTCTCCTTATATGCTTAGAATTATGGGGTGATCTACCTACCAAATTGAATCTACGAGTCTAGTTTCTAACGCATTTAACCGTTTGTCAATATGACATCGGAGTAGAAAGATATTCGCGTTTGTGCAAGACTGCGCAAGCAGCTCTCATGGGACCCACAAAGTCGATGTAAACTTCAGGTTGTATTTAAGTCAATTATATGTCTTTTTAACTCATTTTTCTCGTCCAAAGCAGTTCCTAAACCCTCCTAAATACTCTCCAAGGGTTCTTCCATGATTATAGGGTGAAAACCTAAGATAAAAACATGAATCCAACGCTAGAAATCCCGTGGTGCTTGCTAGATCGTAGTTCTTCATCTTGTGGCTATTTTGGAGGGTTCTTCAAAGGTAAGTTACCTCATATTTCATGTTGTTCCTTATTATTAAGCTAATAATAAGTCCCTCCTTCATATATATTAGAGTTTCAAGGTGAAATACAAGTGTTTACACACCAACTTGAACACAAAAGTTGATTCAAGAATAGAATACAACTCCTATAATATTGTGGTGTGATTGAGGGTTGTTGTGAGCTACACCAGCTAGGGATTTCAAGTTTTATCTACTTCCTAAGGTAAGTAAATCATGTTCTTGGTTGTGCTTAAGTTTAATCATGTGTTGGTTGAGTTGTTTGAGTGAAAATCTACAAGATAGTAATTAACATGGCATAAGAAATCGTTATCTTTTTCTGTGGGTTGTGTTAGGCTATATATATGATTTGTTGTGGCAAGAAATTGTTATAAATAGTTTGATTATGTTGTGTCTGTTGTTTTTAAGCTTATCTATGTGCTAATTCAATGGATTGAAGAAGATAACATGAAATACAAGAGGTTGACGATAAAGGTTAAGGTGCTAGGTGTGTGGACTATTTTTGAAGATTATTCTTATGATGTTTTGGGATGAAAATGATATTGTAAGTATGATGTTATATAAGTTGCAGGAGATTAATGGAAAAGGAATTGGATTAAATTATATTTGTTAATTGTATATCGAGCTTGCATCTCAAAATGGTTGTTGAAGTAATCAGAGAGCTTATTGTGAATTATTTTGTTGTTGTTTGGGCTGTTTGGTGACTTTTAGTCACTTATGGGATGTAGTAAAAACAGGGGAAGTGATGTCCATTTTCTTGTAGAATATTGGTTTTGGAATATAAGTGTTACTATGCTTATATGATGACGACGAAGTCGGGTTACTCATTGTAGACGTAAGAAGATCATATTGAGCTTGGTTGACGATTGGAGGGAAGATTGCAAAGGTATGTTAAGGCTAAACCTTTTCTTCATTTTAGCATGATCACGTAACTACATGCGTTTGATAACGAGGCAGAAAGAGAAGTTCTTATTCCTAAATTTATGTACATTATCCTAATCTCATAAGCTATAGTATTCTCCCTTATCGGGACTTCATATTCAGTTTAGTTTTGTCTTCTTTCAGTCAAGAGAGTAGAGAGTCTATATATATACAGTATTACAGTATTTTCACCACCATCGAGCTATCGATGGGCAGGCCCTTATTGGGCAACCTCTGTTCAGATGGTAAGTTATATACCGAGCCTACTATGGTCAAGCGCCTATGAGCGAGCCCAAAATGGCCAAGATACAGAGCCTAGTATGGCTGAGCACCTATGAGCGAGACTACTACGACAAAGCAGTTATATACCGAGCCTTATAGAGCCGGACATCTATTTTACTTACTATGTTGAGATAATTGAGTCAATATCAGCAGGTAAGCATATCTTCATATTATCTTTGACTCCTAGTTACTTTCAGTTATCATGTTATCAGTTCAGTTTTAGATATCAGTTATCCAGTTGCATTACATACTCGGTACATTATTTCGTACTGACATCCCTTTTGCTGGGGACGCTGCATTTCATGCATGCAGGTCTTGATAGACAGCTGGATAGATCTTCCCAGTAGACAGAGTCAAACATCAGCTTGGTTGGTAAGCTCCAGTTCCTCGGAGTTACCAGGTCTAGACCCTGGAGTCCATTTTATATATACAGGTTTGATGGGTAGACCGAGGCCCTGTCCCCGGCCATGATACAGTTCAGTTATCTCTAGAGGCTTGTAGACGAGTCCTGTATATTTTATATATCAGTAGATGTTCATGGTGGCTTCATCGGCCTACACAGTTATATATATCAGATTTTGGGTATGTTTACCCCACAGATGAGAGAGATGTTATTTTCAGACGATTCAGAATATGGCCTCATCGGCCTAAGTTGAGGGTTACCCCTCTAGAGCTCATAGTTACAGAGTGGTAGCTCGGGCCGAGTATGGCACCGGGTGCCGGCCACGCCTCTTCAGGTTTGGGGCATGACAAACTTGATATCAGAGCATTTCTATCCTACGGAGTCTACAAGCCGTGTCTACTAGAGCCTTGTTTATAGATGTGTTGTGCACCACATTATATAAACAGGAAGCTACAAGGCAATCCACATCGTGCTATAGAGCTGAGTCATAAGAGTTCGAGCCAAGACTTATGTTTGCAATGATCTACAGATGCTTGCAATCACAAAAATTACGGCAAGCCGGAGGGCTAATACAACAGTAGGTATGGGCACTAGTAGAGAGAGAATTCTTGACAACGTGGCCCAGATTGAGGCCCTATAAGATCGTGCATACCAGATATGCGAATTTCCTAATTAAGACCCTAAGATGGGAATATCTAACATACTCCGTGAACAGTAGGCCGTGGGAGTATCAGAGGGTAAAAGTATAAGTTTCAATAGGTAACAGAAGCAAGGTGAAGAAGGTACCCAGTTAATGAAGATTATCCGAATTTCCAATACAGGTAGAGAAATATAAGGATTCTAAGTTACATTCAACACTAATAGTGGTATGTTCAATTGGCCATACCCATCTCAATTGTGCCCTATGGGAGCTAACATATATAGTTTAAGAGAAGGATAGGATATCAGGATCCAACTTAGGTTAGAGTAACCCAAAATGGTGGATTGAGCCAGGCGAGCTAAAAGTGAAATAATGTTTTGTTGAAGTTTTCATAATAATATGATAGACAGAAATATTAGTAGGAGAATAAGAAGAGAGTAAATGAAGAATTACGAGTGTGATAAAAGGGTGGTAACGGTAAATCATAATATGATAGGATGACATAGTCTATAGTCAAGTAAAGGAAAAGGCAAGAGGTGACAGGCCTTGAGACTATAAAAGAGTATAAGCCATAAAGTCATATCCTCATTTCGAGAAAATGAGTTGGCGACTCCGACGTAATTACCAGAAAGCTAAGTTAGACCCCCTGGAGTAATGGAAATCAACACAGGCTAGTAAACAAAATAAAAAACGAACATGATTTAGGGACCAAAGGATTCAATAATAGTCGGCATCGTAGGAATTTCAGAAATCATGTTCCGAAAATGATAGAATGGACAACAGAAGAATAACCTTTAAAGGTCATTCAGGAAGACGCTTCCCTAAATCAAGAAATGTGAGCAGAGTTATACTTAAGGGACTAAGTGTGTCAGTTACACTAGGTGGCACCCTCGCGCGTAAGAAATTTAGTTATCCCTGGTATAGAAGGTTTACCGCAAGGCAAGTAAGAGTCAGTGAAGATGTGAAAAGATTACAAAGATGAAGAGGTAACTATTGACTAGTAAAGGAACAATGCGGTAAAAAAGCGAAAAGGGTGAGATTGCATTTATTCAGATCCTACATATATGTTATGACTCCAAAACATTATACAAGCACGATGGGTGGGAGATGTAGTAAGGGTTCCCTCCCGGGATGTTATTGATAAATAAGTGCGAATGAACATTTGATACATAAGAAGCCAATGCGAGAGGTAAGTTAAGACAAAGGAAACAACCCAAGAGAGATTACACGGAATATAGATATGAGAATGGACCAACGAGTAGTTTGTAGTTGATTCAGGAAGAACCTAGTTATGGCTAGACAAGAGGATACAGATAAATCAGTAGATTGTGCAAGATAAACCTAGTGAACCCAGCATAGGGATTCAGTCTCGCAGATACGACATCGTAATCCTTGAGAAATATTCAAATAGGAATTAAGGTAGTTATAGTTGCCGTAAAAGTGTTACGAAAATAAAAGAGAGTGCCACGAGGGAGTCAAAAAAAGTTGAGTTTAGAAGTAACCTTACGAGAATAAAGGAACAGAGGTATGTAACTAAGGATATATATAGGTGAGTAAGAACATCAAAAATTCCGTCAGGTATATGATCTGATAAGCTCACAGCTTTACAAGAGTCAGATAGTCTTCCCTAAATGCTACAATGAAAGACTAGCTGGGGAAATAAGGAAAAAGGCTTCGAACTAAGCTTAGTGACCTAAATAATGGTCTTGTAACAATAGTCTCACTACAACATCATATGCACTCTATAAGAAAGTGGTACCTATTGTGACTAAGGAACGTAAGTAAAATCCAAAGTAATATTCGAGATCATATGAGTTGCACAAAATTCCAATACATGTGGTGTTACACTCCATATTTTTGTAGGTGAAAGTACGCCATAAGTAAATTGATGAAAGCTCGAAAATGAGATTATTTTGGGATTATAAGTATTAAGTTATTTCAAACAAGTGATAAGTAAATTCGTGAAGGTGAGAGGGTAAGCAAATCGAAGAAGATGAGTTTCGTCGAAGTTTGACAAGTTGGGATAAAATGCGGTCAAAGCTATAATACCCCGCATTTCTGGACTAATATCATACAAGGTACCACATGACCATGATAATAAGATGTATAAAGTGTGTTAAAAGGGAGTAGTATTTTAAGTAATTTGAGATAATTCTTAATTATGTAGGTAATTGGTTAATTATTGGTTAATGGGAGATTAACAAGTTAATTAAGAGATTAGTGTATAATTAATAATAATCTTGGATAAGGTTAATAAAGACCAACGTGGCAGCCAAGGGAATTATGTAAATGTGACTCTTTGGCTAGGGGCTAGGTGTCATATTTAAGGGCTTTGTTGGCTAAGTCATCCCCTAAAATGGGGCCCACTCAAATAAGATAAAAATTCAATCTCCCTAATTCATTAAAGGGAGATGGGTTAAGAGATTCAAGGTAACGAATGGGATTCTCAATAATCTCATATGAAGCCTTATAACGCTACGACAATGGGATTTTGCGATTCTAAGGGAGTATGGTGCAATCTTTCTCAAGAATATCATACGGATTTTCCCTACTTCGATCAGCCGTTACATGTTTTGTTGCAATCGACGTCTGTTAGAGGGATTTTCAAGAGAATCGGCTCAGGTATGTTAAGGCTATCCCTTCTTTCCTTTTGGCATGATCCATACGGTACAAACGAAACGAGCAAATGCACAACTTCCATAAATGACTCTATTCATAGAAATTCTAGAGATGCTTATGTTCTTGATTCCCCATGTGTCATATTATTCTATCATCTTTTCATGAATCTCATAAAATACGTAAGTTGATAAAGTTTATTTCATGAAATTAATTAGAGGCATAATGGTCTTATGACGTTCCAAAAGATTTTATTGGCGTACTTCTCATGCATTGCATTCATTTACATTGACCCATGACCAGATGGCGTTATATACGCGTATATATGTATGTATGTATGTATGTATGTATGTATGTATGTATGTATATATGTGGGGGGGGGGGGGAAAGTTACGGCGTTATATACGCACCACCACCTGATCAGTTGGTATACGTTGATGATTTGCCCATAGTGGCCGAGATGATATGATGGGATGCCCTTAGAGGCTTGATGATGTTATGAACGCATATAACCATACATGGTTTGACATTTATATGCATATGCATGACATTATAATATTAAATGATTCACAAAGCTATTCAGATATACATGTTGAGTCTTTTACTCCATGTTTCTCTCATGTCTATTGTTTATTGATTTTCATTCCTTACATACTCGGTACATTATTTGTACTGACGTCCTTTTTGCCTGGGGGCACTGCGTTTCATGCCCGCAAGTCCTGATAGACGGGTCGAGAGTCCTCCAAGTAGGTTATCAGCTCAGCGAAAGATGTTGGTACGCTCCATTTGCTCCGGAGTTGCTTATTTAGTCAGTATGATTTGGACGTGTATTGTTTAGTATGGCGGGGCCTTGTCCCAAACTTTATGGTATTTATCTACTCTTAGAGGTTTGTAGACATATGTTATGTACGTAAAAGATTGTATGGCCTTATCGGCCTATGTTTAGTGTACGAGTGGTTATTTTGGTCTTATAGGCCTTATGTCTTATGTATAAGATGGTATTACATGTTTTATTCTAGTTATCTTACGGCAGTCTTTCCGTCTCATTCACCTATGATAGCATGATACGAAAAGATACGTTATGTTGGTACTCGGCTGAGTAAGGTACCGGGTGCTCGTCGCAGCCCATCGGTTTGGGTCGTGACAAAAGTGGTATCAGAGCAATTCTGTCCTAGGGAGTCTACAAGCCGTGTCTAGTAGAGTCTTGTTTATGGGTGTGTTGTGCACCACACTTATAAGGAGGAGGCTACATGGCATTTAGGACTGTCACTCTTTCTTCTTACTCTAGATCGTGTGGTAGAGCTCAGTTGTAAGAACTCAATTTCCTAATCTCTATCTTATTCATAATACGACGATGCCTACATCTAGAAAGATGGTTGGTAAGAGATATAGATGTGGACGAGTTGAGTCAGAGGAACTCGAAGGATTTGTTATTTTCTAGAGAATTCAGAGTCGCCACCTGGGAGTTTTATGGTGTCCCAAGTCACCGGTTGAATCCCGAATCGAAGAAATTATGACTCTGTTAATAGTCAGCGAACCAGAAATCCGAGTAAGGAATTCTGTTAACCCGGGAGAAGGTGTTAGGCATTCCCGAGTTCCGTGGTTCTAGCACGGTCGCTCAACTGTTGTATTTGATTTTATCTGATTTCGAAACACATCCTAGCTTATATGCCTTATTAATAAACCGCTTTTATTTTTTATTTATTGGATTTTTAAAAGAATTGCAACGTCGTGAAAATGCGTCTCGAACCACGTTGCACCAGTGCACCCGTGATTATTAACACATTTCGACTTCGTTGAGATTTGGGATTTGGGTCACATAAATGTGCACCTGTATTTAGGAAGGTAAACTTATTAAAACACGCGCCTAAAGCGACTAACGGGTTATTATCTCTATGGGTGACCGTGGAATTTGCTAAACGGCACGCCCCAAATTCTAAAGAGTTAAAATTAATTAAATGAAGGCCATGCGTCTTGGAATTTTGATTGGCGAGGCTCATCTCTTTTATTACTTAAAGGCAAGCCTAAAGCAATCTATACTTTGTTACTGTCTCTAGTAGCTAAGGGGAGAGCCCCAATTGATTTGTTATTTGATTGCAATAAACTAGAGGTGGATTTTTGTATTTAAACCGACTGGGTTTCCAAAATGAGCCCAATGAAGGAGGATTGCATCTAAGTCTATATCAGAATCGGGCCAGCTACAGACCTTGGCCCAGGCCCCACACGAAAATTGTAATCTGATCCGAACCCGGGCCACTCGCTTAAACCACTAAGGCCCAAAGCAGCACAACAAGGCTGTTAAGCCTTTAGTTCATCGGCAGCAGTTATTCAAAACAAAACTCGATTTGTACTTGCTGCGACTTCGATTATTTCACGATGGCGTGGCTAAAATCCTAGTTTTATATTCATCGTGTTTAGACTATCTAACTACTGCAGATACCAATGGAAGTTCACAAATTAACAAAGCCAAATTACACTTATGTTGAGGTCATGCCTCAAGGATATGGTACACATAAAAAAAACATCCCTAATTTCGAATTCCAGTCACATAACACTAGCAGTATAAGCTGAACCAAACTAAAACCAATACTGCAGAATTCACATGCTAAGCAGTCCCCAGATTCAAAACAGTCCCAACAATTGCTAAGCAGTCTGTTTATACAGTCCAGGACTTATACGTGTAAAAGATTAAACTGACAATGTACTATGAATTCAAGTCTAACGTCTAACAATACAGCATAGTCCAGACGGCAAAACAAGTAGATATTTGCATTCCATTTCGAGCTTAATATACAGCAGGGCGGATTCAAGGTGTACCTGGTAATTGCAAACGAGAGAAGAGAAAATCAGTAGCAGTGACAGTGTGCAACAGCAGCCCAGGAAGAAGTTAAAACTGGTATTAACTCAGTTCAACACAGCACAATAATTCTCAACTTAATCAACACAGCAGGACCAGAACATCAACAATTGCAAACACCAAAAAGTCCAACACCATAT